>NW_009934093.1:0-8790 GCF_000696875.1 Nestor notabilis | reverse complement strand
CTAGATGATGTTAAAGTCCTTTCCAACCCTAGCTATTCTGATTCTATGATTCTATGATATATATGTATATGTGATAACCCGTTACATTCAGAAGGAATTATTTCCACAGAAGTCTTAATGAAAAATAAATCAAATCTTTTTAATGGAAATTGAGAAGGTTATATTAGTGTCCTCTGGTAGCACAAATGGAGTTACACCAATGTTCAAGTTCTCTCTGAGAAAGAACTGTTATTATTTAAGATTTTTCATGTTTAATTTCATGGACCTGTGGTGGATTGACTGCAGCCAGCAGCCACTTGCCAGACTCAGGCCAGGAGTAATGAGAGAAAACTATACATACACACACACACGCACAGAGTCTTCAGATTTTTTAAAAATCCCAAAAGCAACATTACCAGGAGTCAGGATCTACAGTCACCGTGATTTTACCAAAGTTTTCAATTGCAACTACACAAGTAAAATTTAGCAATCTTTGAGCCATGTTTCTGATGTGTCAACTTCGCTTTCTGTTTGCTTTTGGGTGAAAGAGTCTAGATTTGGAAAAAAAAAAAAACCAACGAACCACAAACAAAACTCAAAAATGCTGTATGATTGTTAAGATGTTTTTATTTTTATTACCTTCCTGTATCTCTCACTGCTTGCCCTGAACTGGTAGTTTTTAAAGTCTGCATACAAGTAGTAATGTGATGTATACTCAATGTTTCTGGCAGTGAGCAGTGTAAGTGACTGAAGGCAAGCCTACAGGCAATGGCAGGAGGCATAGGTAGCAGAACATGTTTGTTTAAAGATATTATGCAAAGGAAGCAACTCCTGCCATGAGTGGCCACAGGGAACAACCTGTACTCAGAGCCTGACAAAATGTCGTTCAGAGGTCAGGCTTTCTCCAAAATAGCTCTTTTTCTATGTTTCACCATGGCCATGTTTCATCTGTTTCATGGATATTTCTGTGAGGGAAGTCAGTTGTATTTTTCCTCTGTGGTTATGATTATTCCATAGGTGGCAGCTGCAGAAAAAGTTGTAGTTTGGTGCCAGTCTAGGTCAATGAGTATGGTGGGCAGAGTACTCTGTTCCTGGTCCAAAAGAGATTGAGGAATCTGATTTATGCAGCAAATCACTGCTGCAAGCAGATCTGGAGAGATATTTCTTATCTAAAATATCGTTTATATCATGAACAATAAGAGGATCGCTCCTTTCTGACGGCCCATTTGGAAAAGGCTTATTAACTTCTGTGCTGCAGGCATCAGGTTGTGCTTTATAGAACATGTAGGTAGTTGAGAATTGTAGTAAAAAGAATAAATACTATAAATAGGGAATGATACCACCTGTATTAAAGCATGAGAAAGCTTAAAACTGATGTTAGAAAAGTACCAAATGGCAATGGTTCTCCAAAGTTATATTTGCAAATATATCTATATATAAGTCTTAATGAGAATACAGGCTCAAGCAGTGGCTTAAAAAGACATGAACTTTTTAGTTGTTTAATTGCGTCCTTCCTGATAGGGTTTAAACTGTGCCAAGTCATGCTCTTTCAGATGATGGCAGACAGTTTGGGTCCTAGCATGTGTAAGAGACTGTTTAAAATAAGCAGTGGGAATGTCATCTCGCTGCTTCTGGGGAAAGAGGTCAGCTAAATGGCAGTGAGCTGTTTCTATGTCACTTAGCCTTGGATCCAGAGAATGGTTCCTGGCTGGTTTAGTGGATGTAGTCTTATAAACTTCTTGTTTTCACTTAGTGATTAGATCAGAAGCAAATCTTCTAATAGTTTTTCAGGAACGCAAAGGCGAAAAAGAAGGAAGGATCTATACTGCTGTTCTCATTTGCTTTAATCCTTGTAACCTGGCTCCTTGCTGCTATCCTCAAGGCTCAGAAGACATTAAGGTCCTGCCTATACTTTGTTCCAAGTGTATTTTTCTTGCTTTGGTCATCCCTCTTGCTAACTTTTCAAGATGTCTTTCACTGCTTTTTTACCTTTCCAATGCAAGATCTTTGTTCATTAATCATTGGTCTTCCTTTCTGTGCCTCTGACAAATGGACCTGACTTATGCCTGTCTTGGGTAGTACTGCAATGTAGGCAGTATCAAGTTGGTCAGTACTATTTGTATATTCTGATACTTTTCTTTCCTGTACAGCTGAAAGCCAATTACCTGGGGAATATAGAAAAGAAAGAAGGAGAGAAAGGAAAGGAAATAGGCATTTATTGGCTATCCTTGTTGTCTGGTTGCCTGTCAGGTGCAAATGCAATCAGTGGAAAGGTCTAGAGTGACTCACCATTTCTGAGATGTCTTGAGGACACCATGAAACATCCTGGAAGGAGGTGAAGATACTGCTGCTACTAAAGCAGGCACCAGCTCCTCTTCTTAATTGGATGTTTTTAAAAATATTCTGTATAACCATAGCGTGAACTTCTGTTTAAGCTCCAGAGTTCATGTTAGTTTATAGTAACTGTACTGGTGTATGTGATGAAAGTTTTTGAATGCTGATGTTTTTTACACCAAAACTGTGAAGTCTTATGGTATTTTCTTTATGCATATATTACTAATATTTTCATAAAAGTTTTGTGCTTGGTAAATAGAGCCTTTTAAAAATCTCTTGAGTTTTGCAAGTGAGTTAATAGTGACTTCCACAGTTAAGTGAGAATTTAGGCAGTCCTCATGGCCAAAAATTCTCTGCTGTGTTTTAACCTTTGCAGAGAAAGGAAATCCTGGCTTCTAAAAATAAAATGCATTGTTATTTTAAGAATGCAAAAGAAGAGTGTTTCAGTTTGGTTAATACGATTGTTTAAAAAGATTTTGTACATTTATACCTTTCTTTTAAAATGGTTGTAACAATGTGAGACTACTAATTTATTTTTACACAAGTTAGGGTTAGGTCAACAACCTTGTTTAGGTTAGGTCAGCCTAACTTGTGTTTGAGCACAAGTTTAGCAAGTTAGGTTTGGTCAACAAACATTCAGTGTGACTCAACTTCTCCACATGCTGTGAAGACATTGTTTAGGCCATAGTCCTTATGTGGGCTGGATCATTATCATTTGTGCTGTGAAAGAATTCCACATTTTATCAAGGTTCTTGTTGCTGTTATGGTAATCACTAAGGACTTCTCTAAGAGGAAGGCGTGCAGAAGTCTAATTTAGGAGTAAAAAATAGTTATCACTAAAAAAGACATAGTTCAACTTAAGAAAAAGATAGCTCTCATTACTTCATACAATAAAGCAACAGAAACAGGAAATGTGTGAAATTGTAGTAACATAAAAAAAAACCAGAAACAAGAAGAAGCCTTTTGCTTTGCACCTTTAGAACTCAGAATCTATGTACTTGTTCTGTTACAAAACCATGACAATTCTAGTATGATTAAAAGATTATTTTTTTTTTTCCCCAAAAATGGTTACAGCAACACACTTTTTCAACTGTTGGATTACATTAGTAAATGTAAACAAACATTAGTGTTTTCTAGCTTTTTCAGCTAAAGTTCTTTATGTGGAGGAAATTAATTTCTTATCAGATTTTCATTTGAGATATCTACTGTGCTAATCTTCCAAATACATAATTATTAAACCAAACTGTTCAGAGTTGTCTCATCCTAGACAGTTTCACATTTCCTTTTAGTTAATATCTACTAGAAATTAACTAAATTTCTCATAGAAATTTAATAAACTAGGTTAAACTTTTTGCTGCAGTGAGGGAGGCAGAATACATTCTCAGTTCAGATAACTATGTATATGATTATTATCAATCAGTTATTGAAAGGATTCAAATTAATAGTAGTTATATGTTAATATTTAGATATATTAGGTCTTTTAAAGTTCTGTCTCTTTAATAATAAAACCATTTGATTGTTACAGTAATTGGATAGAGTTTTAAATATCCTTCTTTTTTCAGCAGTTTGTCTTTGATCCTTGTATTGAGAACAATGCTTAATGAGACAGCACAGTTCTGGATGTACATAGTCCAGTTTGTGCCTGCATGTGGATAGATGTACAACATTGAAATTACTGACTGATACAATGGATAATGGATTAAATGAATTACTGAATACTTCATAAGTTTTAGTTAGTGAAATTTAATATGAGTCTACATTCGGATTTTTTTCTGTAGCATGACTTGAAGTCTTTTAAAATGAAAATTCAGAATTTGCATGTTTATTTTGCTTCTATACAGTTATTGGTGAAATACTGTTGGTGGATTTTCTCTAGCTTTTTACAGTTGCTAAGGGTAAAACCACTTCAGTGATTGCTTCTGCTTTGGTATCTGCTGATCTGCCGGGCCTACTTTCACCCTGGATATTTTATGGATAATCTGCTGCCATAGTACCCATAAGCTGGGCAACAGCAAGTTATTACTTGAGATCCTGATCAGCAGGTGTTTTTCAGCTGAAAAGTGATTTTAAGGCTAACAGGTAGGTAACGGTTACATGATATTTTCAGGAAATGAAAGAAACACACAACTTCAGTCTGCTTACGGGTGACTTCAAATGTTAGTAGTGTTTCCTGTTTTTACTGTAAGAGCTGCTACAGTATCATATAAAGCATCTTTTAGATGAATGTTTACACAGCGGGTTTTTTAAGGCTCAATGTTTGGAATGAAAGTCTGTCATGCTTTTCCCAAATACTATGCTTCTGTGTGGTAACATAAACTCTTGGCATAATATAAGACAAGTATTGCTGAAAAAGCAAGACTGAGAATGCTGAAAATTGACACTTAGGTCTTTGTTGCTGAAATTTTTAGAAGTAAACCTTAGGGTAATCACACACTGAGGTGTGTAAATACATTTTATTTCTTGCGGAGAGTCAATTGATTAAAAGTAGTACTAAAGTAGTATTCACAGTTTGTGAATGATCTCTGCATCTACAGTCAGTGAATATGAATAGTTTAAACACTAATAAACTAACAAATTTAAATCACTATTACCCAGCAATAAAAGGATTGTATTCAGAATTGTAATATGGTTGTAATAACTGCAAGCAACACTAATGCATGCTATCTTGTTAGAGAATATTTCATTTTCCATTTTAAAGTGGGCAAGTAAAAAAATAACTTGCAGCTTGATCCTGAAACACTGTCTTGCTAAAACTTATAACGGTCCCCTTTTGTCATCTGTGAAAGCTGACTTTGAAATGGAGATGATCTCTAAATTACAAATTTTCCTCATTAAGCTGACATCGATTTGACTCTACTGTGACATAATTTTATATTTGTCTACATGAATGCTGTTTTACACTAATGACTGAAACCTTTTGTCCTGAAAACATGCATGTGTGTGCTTTATAAATAGTTACACTGATCAGTATAGTCAAATTGTAAGTCAGTTCAGTGTGGCTTTACAGAATGCAGAATCCACATCTTGAAGTTTCAAGCCTGGTAAACAGTCAGTTTTACTGCCAGAATTTTGTTTCTTCATGGGAACATAAAAAAATATTTTTTTTATATGTCATTGTTAGCATGATGAAAAACATGATGTATTTCCTTTTTAACATTAGATAGATTAAATAATAGTTTGCATTGAGAATATTACCTATTTATATGTGATACTACTTCTGCAACAATTTTGCAACTGTGCATGGTAATATCTCTCTGGTACCTCTGGTATGTTACAGACTGCTTACCAGTAACATAGATTGAGGGGATGATACAGCGCTTCCCCTGTAAGTCTGTTGCACTGATATAAACATAATAATGAATGGCATCTTCATATCAAGGCTAGAGAACTTTAACTGTTCTTGTAAGTACAAGCATTAGCTTTACTATATCTTCTAAGGATAGTTTATATTTTAATCAAAAAAATAAAAGTCTTCTATCAGTTACATTTGGTTTAGTAAATTGGTTGGAACTAGATCTGGTTGGAACTAGATAATTTTTAAGGTCCTTTCCAACCCTAACTGTTCTATGATTCTGCTTAATAAATGAGTAAATAATATAAAAATTAGTAATACACATTTAATCATACTTTTTATCAAAGCTGTCCCCATTTGTGCTAGATAAGGCTTTTTTTCAGTATCCATATGAGGCTATTGACTTTATCCTTCTATCCCAAAATAGAAAGATCAGCTGTCAGATTCGACATTTAACTCGTCTGTTAAAAACCCCTCCAGTAATAGAGATTCCCTTAGGCAAACATTAAATTCTTACCCTTGCAAGACTTTTCTTGCCTCCAGTCTAATTCCCTGTATTGTATCCCTTCCTGTGTTTTAGATTTGCTAATCCTTAATGTTCTATGTAGAGGAGAAACAGATTATTCCCTTCCTTATTGTTGTCAGTATTTGAAGACTTTGACTTTAACCACTTATGCCTGCATCCCAGACAGAGACTGCATGTGTCTAGGCTAAAGAACCTTCCTTTTTATGGAGGACGTATATTTATCTTAATGATCTTACACATCTCTTATAAATTGACTTTAAGTAGCAAAATTGAGCATACAATTTTGGAAAATAGAAATAAGGCTCTTAAAAGGATTCACATTGCATGTTGGATAGTCTCTTCAATAGTAATTGCATTATTTCTTATCTGTAAGGTAACTTCAGTGTCTATGACAAATTTTCAGCTTATCTTCAGATGCACTGAACCTTTCATTCTTAGACTGAGTATGATTTGTAGTTTTAACTGTCTGAGAAGTTTGCTGTCCAATATTCCTTCTCTTTATTCTGGAAAGTGTCTAATAAATAACATCAAGACGGGGATAGATTCATATTAATACAGAAGTTTTGCTCAATTGCAAATCTGGGACACAGAATTGTTTGGAAGTGATATTAACAATGTTAGAGAGCTGATATTTTTATTTCTAAAAAAAGGGAGGGGGGAACACTTGAAATAAACATCTAAATCATGGCATTTTAATAAGTCATTGTGCTGTAAAGGTTATTTATCCTGTTTCAGTTGCAAACTAATGTACCTTAGATTAAACCACTGACGGCAGTTTAAGAGGATAAATTTTATTCACACTCAGAGTAGGCAAACATTGTGTATATGGGCAGTTGCAATGCCTCAAGACTTGTTAAGCATCCAGATCCTGTTTCTGAACCACATGTTTACAATTTCCTGCTCTCCTGTTTTTGAAATCATCAGAAATCATTACCTCATTATAGCAATTCCAATGAACATTTTACTTCTGGCAATTCCAATTTAAGCAGTGATTTTACTGAAACAATGGGTTTATTACTGTTGTAAATTTAGATGGAATACCATTGGGTTTAGTTAGTTTTTAGTTAGCTTAGCTTTAATTAGCTTTTAGATAGTTTGACATATATGTATTTTCTATTTTCTCCTGTATTTGGCAGAAATAAATGCTATTTATAGTGTTTTAGTACCAAGCAATATGGCTAGTTTTTGTTTACTTTTGTTTGTGCATATGAACAGTATTGTTGGCAGGAATAATCTTAGCTGAGGTAATATTTTTGTCACTGTTACAGCAGTTGGTCCTTATACAATGTTTGGAGAATCGTGCCTTGAAAATTATTTTCTTGGCGCAAGAGTAGTTTATCTGGGTGTCGTGGTTTAAACCCAGCTGGTAACTCAGAACCACACAACTGCTCACTCATTCCCCCCACTTCTTCTTTCCCCCACTCCTGGAGGGATGGGGAGGAGATCGAAGGAATGTAACTCCCATGGGTTGAGATAACAGCTCTCCAGTAACTAAGGTATAATACAAAATCACTACTGCTACCACTTATAATAATAATGATAAGGGAAATGGCAAAGGGAGAGGACACAACTGCTCATCACCCGCTGACATATACCCAGCCTGACCTGAGCAGCGATCTGGGCCTTCCGAGTGACTCTGCCCAGTTTCTACACTGGGCATGACGTGCTGTGGTATGGAATACCTCTTTGGCCAGTTTGGGTCAGGTGTCCTCTGCCTCTGCTTCCTCCTGGCTTCCCCTCTTCCCTGGCAGAGCATGAAACTGAGAAAGTCCTTGGTCAGAGCAAACATTTACTTAGCAACAACTGAAAACATCGGTGTTATCAGCATTGTTCCCAGACTGAAAGTCAAAACCACAGCAGTGCACCAGCTACGAAGAAGGAGAAAAAATGACTGCTGTAGCTGAACTCAGGACAGTATCCACCCCATGTTCCATACCATTCACATCATGCTCAGATCCCATATTTTTTCAATATACCATTGCTTTTGTCTCATCTATATCTATTAATCTATCTATATATATCTATACACCCACACCCAAAGAGAGAGATATCATTCCTTATTCCATGGACCAATCCCTATAAAGCTGCTGAATTCATCCAGTCCATGATGTCAGGCTCCATCTCTTGTAACGGTCTTTCAGGGCAGGAGGGACAGTGTGTAGTGTTGGGTTGTTGCCTGCTGATGACACCACTGAACTCGTCTGGTCACTGCTGAGCTCATCTGATTTGATCAAAATTCATTCTTTGTTGGGGTAATGATGGGAGGGAAGTCAGGGTCAGTTGCTGGTGACCTGAGGACATCTGTCAGGAGGGACAGTTTGTAGTGTTGGGTTGTTGCCTGCTGATGACACCACTGAACTCGTCTGGTCACTGCTGAGCTCATCTGATTTGATCAAAATTCATTCTTTGTTGGGGTAATGATGGGAGGGAAGTCAGGGTCAGTTGCTGGTGACCTGAGGACATCTAGCTGGTGGGCTTTAAAAATGTTATATAGCAAGCAACAGCATACATTTGAGTTCATTGGCTGTTTTCCCCCCAGATTAAATCCCCTTGAGGTGCACTTTGGACTTCCCCATCTTCCCTCATTACCCACCAAGTATATCCAGGTCCCTGAGCAAAAGCAACACCACGAGTGGGTTTGCCTTTACCTGCAGCAAGC
>NW_009934092.1:81682-97902 GCF_000696875.1 Nestor notabilis | reverse complement strand
CCCTAACTATTCTATGATTCTATGATTAGTGCAAAGGATTACAGAAAAAAGTCTTCCGATATTTAATTCTGAGACAGTGACAGTACTTGGTACATGCTCAATTTTCCTGCTTTTATAAAAAGTCATTTTGGTCTGATCTTGCCTACATTCCTTTCAAATGCAAAGGGAAAAAAAAATCCACATCACAACTGTAAATTACTCATATGTGTGCTGGGTCTGGCTGAGTTGACTTTCTTCACAGTTCCTTAGACAGCTCCATAAAAAACTGCGTTTCAAATGCAATAAATTTAAAATTGCCTAATAACAAGGAGGATGCCCATTTACATATCGTGTATGTATAAAAGTTCCCTGAACATGTTTAGATAGAGATTCTTGGCTAACAAATTCAAGCAGTGCATCTCTACACCACAGAGAAGTACTAGAACTGATTCTGAAATCTGTACTAGATCTGAAAGGCCATATGGAGCACCTAAGCTGCAGCTGCCACTAAAGCAAACAACCCTGTCCCCTCAGCAATGCTTATCAGCCCAGACACAGCACTGTGGCTGCACAACCTCTCGTTCCAGACCAACTTTTTCAGTTATTTGATTAGCTCATAATTTTTTTAATTGCAGGCTACTGCAGGGCATTGCAAGTGCAAAAGGAAGAAAATTCCGTCTAAGACTTTGGAAATCATATGATAAGAGATGACAAGTTCATTCTGAATGTAACTTCTATTGGTAGATAAAGCTGACATGGAGCTTTAAAGAGGTTACAGGAAATAATATTTGGGCCAAGAGGCAAATATTAGAGTTGAAAGTTACTAAGTGCTTAAGAAAGGCAATTTCTTATGTTCTGCTTTTCCACAGATTTCAGCTAAGATTTTGCTTCAGATGGATGAAGTTGTTCCTACAGGTTTATGAGTCATTAAGCCTAAACAGCCAGACGCATGTAGTATTAACAGTTTTCACTACAAACTGCCAAAGAATCTCATATGTTGAGAAAATTCTGTTCTTAAAGTGCAAGTAATGGAGAAGGTCTTCAATGAAGTTGAAAAGTAGATTCCCCTCAGATAACCAGTATGCCTCAACATAATGTCTGCCCTTTACAAAATGTCTCCAGAAAACATTAGGAACCTGTTCATATGACCAGAGATAAAAAGCGTTTGGCACATGAACTACAAAAACAATCTCTGTGATACATTTGATGGAGTCTGGTGGGACAATGGAGAAGACAAGCAGGGAAACTGGCCTGAGAAGAAACCTTGGCCACTTAACATAAGCTTGTTATAGTTCTCTTGAAGGGAGGGTAAATACAATTTTTTTCAGGCACATGCAAACTCTGTCTGCAGTTGAAGCAGGTAAAGGTTTCTCACTCATTCCTCCAGACCAGTCAGAAGCCATCAGGCTAGTATGAGGCCAAATTCTATTTATATCCACTTTAAGAAGTGTTTATTAAACTCATAATCATCAATTATTTCAGGTAGGTGCCAGATCTATGGAATTTTGCCAAGTGCAACTTTTTTCATGAGATGCCACACTTAAAATAGGCTGCACTTCTGTTACACCTCAGTATTGTTCCTCTGCGTAACAGAGTACTCTAGGCTACCATAGTGAGTGCTCCAGTTGTCCTGACAAAGAGCATCTGGTGAAACACTTGATCTTAGAGATGAGCTCACCAACAGGAGACAAGAGAGGCAAGAGAAGTATTTTTGTAAGCCAGGCCTAATTAGCCTGTGCTAATATAGTCTAATAATGGACAAACAACTGAGCATGAACTCCCAATAGAATACTGCTGCAAAATGAGATAACAGAGCATGGAATTACAGAAGAAATATTTCCTTTGATGCATTACTAACACTGGCAGTTAAATAAAAGAAACAGGCGTGATATTCGTGTAGGAGATACTGGAAAACTAGAAAGCCTGCACAAAGGGGAGAGGGAGAGAACTGGTATCATCGTAATGTGGGACCCATAACCTTCAGCAAGACAGAATCATAGAATGGTTAGAGTTGGAAAAGACCATAAAGATCATCTAGTTCCAAACCTCTGTCATGAACAGGGACACCTTCCACTAGTCCAGGTATGTTGTTATTTAACTTAACAGCCTGTGTTCTCAGTAAGACAGTAAAATCAGAGCTCCTCAAGAATTCTTTCATCATCTTCAATCCCTAAGTGACAAATTCGAAAGCTCTCGTAACTACTTCCCAGGAAAAGTATCTAGCTCCTCCTTCTAAGGTTGTAAAATGCAAAACAACAATGACAAAGACAACTTCTGTCAGACTTGTATCTCTTGTCCAAAAATGGCAAGGGGGGTGGGGGAAAAAAGCTTCTGTGGTACATAGGTATTAAAAGAACCTTCCAATCTCCTGTCAAAAATTACCTGTTCTTACCTTTTAGATTTTTCTACCCTCTTTTAATTGAGGACAGCTAATCTGAAGGAGGTATGAAACACAGTTTAGACATGATGTGATTTTGCCTAGAAAGAAGTTATTCTGAATCTCTTGGATCTTGTTCATCTCAAAGAAGCTCTGAAGATGTTTCCAAAACAAATGGGTAGCAGTGATTATGTGCAGCTGCAGCTCCTGAATTGCACAGAAAGATTAAAAGCATCCTCCTTTCTGTCTAGACAAGTATTTAATAAACCTTCTGTCTATATACAAGCTAGAGTTGAAAGGAACATCTTAAAAAGTGATGCTAAGAGCTAGAACTTGGGAACATCTACACACAGAACTTCTGCCTGAAGTAGGTGGAGGTATAGCTAACCCTCTAATGATCTGAGGGTTCACACTTCAGGCGTATTGAAATAACTTACAGTTAGAAAAAAATCAGTCGTAAAGAGCCTAGGAGCAGTTTCAGGTGATAGCCATATTAAATTTTATTTAATCTATTTCTCTCCTAAGCACAGATTGCGTATTGAAGGTGGAGAAGGAAGCAAAGAAAACGGGTAGCATTCAGTCTGCTCCCAAGCAAGGAGTTAAATGAATGGACTCAATTTTCTCTCTTTCCTTGAGCACCAGCTTAAGAAATTTTGCCTTACTATGGAGCCTCAAAGACTCCCCACAAAAGCAGGACTTTGCTAACATTTTAAGTGGTTCTATTGCATTTTGCCTCAGCTGAACATAGTCTGAAGGACACCTGCAACACTATCTGAGAACCACCAGCCTAGTTCCTCCAATTACACCTGCTATCTGCCGCTCTGCTGTTCAGGACCTTTCATGGAAAGACACCTACAAATAGACCTCCTCTGCAGGATGCAAAATGTTAAGTATCTCTTATGCGTTACAGGAATGGTAGCCAGGGCTCCAGTGGGTGCATCATCTAAACCAAATTACGTGAATATTCACAGCCACATTAATGTGATTCCTTACATAGGAACCAAAATAAGTTCCACCTGGGCTTTGGTCATATTAACTACACTGATACCAAACTGCCAGAATGCACACCTTTTTCATAGAAGAAAACACAAAAAGTTTGCCCTTCCAGTTCTCTGCACTTATACAGGATCAAATATACATAGACTGTAATCTGAAGAGCTTTCCCCAACACTCTTAGAAATAGATTCCAGTTTATCATCCTGACACTTAGAATTATTTCAATTTATAGCAGATGAGATTGGATAGTTAGAAAAAAAAATAAATCTTTCTCATCAGCCAACAATTCCTTTAATAATGTTTTATACACTGTAGGCGACTTGTATTTCCTCTCTTCTGCCACTGTTTTCTAAATTAAGTAACACCTGTCATACATTGCATTTTCTGTCTGCCTTCTCCTCTTGCCATTCTTCTCCTTACCTTTACACCTTTAAGTTTTGTGTCCAAAACTGGACACTGTATACAGCACAGACATCATGGGGCTCTGAGCAACCTGATATAGTTGAAGATGTCCCTGCTCATTGCAGGGGGGTTTGGACTATTTGACCTTTAAAGGTCTTTTCCAACCCCAATCATTCTATGATTCTGTGATCAGCTGCAATGAATAAAGAATAGCAGCTAACTCTCAAACCATCTTTTCAGTTAAACCTCTAACCATCTTTTTGTCCAAATTCAACTTTTCTGTAATTAAACTACAAAATGAGATTTAATTGTAAAGTTATTCCATGCTTCCTTCTCCCACAGTCAGTAACTCCCTGCTTTATGTTTATTTGATATGCTTGGGCTTTTTTCTTAAGTAGTTATTTTTATTGACAGAAATGAAAAAATACAAATTGACACATACAAATAGAAAGAGATAATCAAACTCCTGATTTGAGCAGCAGAGTTTTTTTCACTGATGATTAGAGAACTGAAAGCAGATCAAGATTACAGAGTCCAGACTGCTCTAGCTGGGAAATCAGTTGGGGAAAAAAAGACTACCCTGATAATTAGGCACACTTGAAACAAATCAGACACTAATCAAACAACCCTCCAATGCTGTCTTTATAGAGTTCCATTTCAATCTAAAGACAAACTTTCAGCTCTTCATTAAAAGCCTTTTGCAATAACAAAAGAGAAGTTGTCTGCGATAGAGCCAAGAATGGAAAACAAGGGAAAGGCCAGCATAGCTTAGAGAACTGTATCAACTACTTAAGTCTCACAAGAAATGGACAACGTTCAAAAGGCATTTTACATGACATATCAAAGCATCCTCATCTAAAACAATTCAAATTATTTTTCTACTATCCTCTTGGTGTATTATACTGCATTTCTACCTCTACTTCTAATTCATCATTTGCTGGTAATATGAACTCCTGTTAAAAGTGTACACTGATTTATATCTATTTATATGCTAATGAACCTGAAACCTCTTGCACTCTTTGAGAAACTGTTTTATTAGCATCATACATTACAAATGCACCGCAAACCTTTAGAGTGACAGAGCCATGTGCAAAGGAAGCATCAGAATTTTTTATATAAATCTGATGTTGGTATCTGAGATTACAAAGAAAAGAGGCAGTCTGTCTACAGTCAAAGCGAACAGGCACTGAAGAAATCCTAACATGTAAATACTACACTGGTAAACAGATGAATCAAACATTTACTGCAAAGGTGGTAGGACAGTGGAACAGGTTGCCCAGTGAAGCTGTGGCTGCCCCATCCCTGGCAGTGTTCAAGGCCAGGTTGGACGGGGCTTTGAGCAACATGATCTAGTGTGAGGCGTCCCTGCACACGGCCAGGGGATGGCACTAGATGATCTTTAAGGTTTCTTCCAACCCAAACCATCCTGTGACTCTATGATTTCAGGTATCATTATAGGTGAAACTATTAGCCAAATACTCTAAAGATTTTAATTAAACTTATTTAAAAAAAGGTTAAAACACCTCTTTGGCTGGCACTCTCATACTTCACCCACACACCATCCTTTGCATTTCTCTTTGCATAATAAAAAATTCAGACACCACAGGACCTACAAAAGGCTGGACTGAACAATATAGCCTTAGACTGTTTCTTCGTTTTGGAGATTCACTCGCACTATTACACATTTTGAAAGAAGTCTTAATAGGCACTCAGTCATAAAACTGCAGGAATATCTACTTGGAAAGACAAAACAAAATCTATACATTCTTATCATTAGGAAGGAAGAAGCAGACTTCTCTTGCATTATAATCTGTCACACAACAGAAGTGTCATAAACAGTCCTTGAGACCTAACACATGTTTTGAGACATTATTCAATCTTCTAAAGTGACAAAAATGACTACATTGCAGTCACTTACATTTTTTATGCTATAAGCAACAGAAATCCATTTCAGTTATTTTGCAGATTACAATATTTGATTACAATCTTTTTCACATAAATTACTGTCAGGGAAAGAAACCAGAAATTTCATCACTTCTGGTAAAAAGTAAGGAAAATGATCATTCTACAACAAAGGCAATTCATCCTTTCTGAAAGTAAACTCCAGAGGTGCAAAACCAAAACCGTACGTACCACGTAAGTATAACTGCAGCTCGAAAAACCACAAACAATTCTCAAAAATAATCAACCAACCAAGCACTCGAAGGCTAAGTTGTGGTTGATATTAAGGAAATCTCCCTGACTTCAACACTCAGATGCTAATTATTATTAAAAAAAGATAATAATTATTAAAAATGCACCTATTGCATTCATTTCATGAATTTCAAGCAACAATTATATTTGTCCCCTGTATCTCTATCATAATTTCAGAAGTACAAACTATCAAATATTGTATACATTGTTGAAATTTCCCAAGAATGCATGTATACATGCATATATGTCATTTACCTGAAGCAACATGACAAAATAAATTCTGTATCTACTCCACTACTAAAAATCCCCAGTAACTGAAATAAGATGATAAATATACCTTATTTTCCACCACTTCCCAATCAATACAAAAAAAATGTGCTCTGTCAGTGTAAAGGCACATCATATTAGGACCCACTGTGGAATGTGCTATCATTCAGGTTAAAAAGATGTGAATTTTTCCTCTCTTCTCCTTCCCTCGCAACAAGTGGCACACTTTTGCACACTAGCAAGAGTATTTTCAGCTAAAGCAAAAAGGTTTGATGAGATTTCAAGTCTGGCTCAGAGCTCATGATGTTGAATTTTATTTAAGAGGAAAATACAACACTGAGATGGAGATCACTAGTCTTTCCATGGAGTCAAAATAAGATCATCTGCTCATGTACTTGTATTAAAGCAGGTATGAAAGGAAGAAATAAATCAGCTGTATGAAATCAGATACAAAGAAAAAAAAGGCTCCACAAGTTAAGATAATTGAAGATAACATAATTACGCAGTAATCTCCTAGTTTATATGCAGTTCCTCCTTAAATAAAGTTGGCTGACAATGTGCACACAACTCCTCCATAGAAATACCAGCATGCACAATCTGTTGCTTCTGATGACTCTTGTAGCCTTTACTGTATGTCCTCACTAGATGTTAGCTCACAAACAGAAGTACATAAAAAACCAACATGCTTTTAATAATATTCGTCTATATTAAAGAGTAACAACTTGGCAAGCATATTACTACTAAAGCACTAAGTGTACTTTATCATAATATTTCTTTATATAATTACAAAACTACTCACAAGGATATCATGAAGAAGCTTTTCTTTGCTTAGCAATAAGAGCCAGATACTCACAAAGAAGGGTCTTGGACCAGATCTTTAAGGTTTATCCCACTACGATCCTCGGCAAGGTTCCTGAAGCAACTGTCACTCACTAAAAGAAATAGAAATAAAATTAAAACAAAACAAAAAACAGAGGGGAAAAAGAAAAAAAAAAAAAGAGGTGGAGATTTAAGAACAGAATGCAGTTCTTCTGATTAACTAGAAACACTTTTTGGTGTGAGGTGTAACTTGGACATTCATGTATAAAGTCTGATGTAAGGTGAGGTTTCACCTAACTTAAAAGATAAGTTAACTCAATTAAAAGTGATAAACACTATATCACTAATTACATGAAACAATCAATTTCAGCTGTTATCCATACTACTTTTCCACCTGTGACACCAGGAAGTCTCAAAAACAAACACTGGATGCTCAAGTACACATGGCTATCCATACACTTAGCAGTATGGTCTTTTATCAGGCACCCATCAGTATTATTTACCCAATTGGAGCTGCTATGTGTTTAACAGTTGCAATGTCCAAAACAAGAAATTATGAGCAAAAATTCATTCAAACAGCTTATAATTAACTTGTAAAGTGCATGTAAAGCAGCTAGCTACTGTAATAACTGAAATTACAACACAGTACATTTCACAGAAGAATTAGTGTACTAACCATTCTATGAATTACAGTTAGTTCTGACTACAGCACAATTTCTGAAGGATACACAGATTGTGATACGGCAAAATCAGTGTAAGGATCAATTTGCCATAACTACCAAACTAATCTGCCAAAAAGAAGAGAGCTTATGAAGAAATGCGTTATTGCTCATCTTCCAACACAGAACACTGCCTTAGATTCAGTGAAATGAGATGTGTTTAAAATCATCTGCAAAAGCAAGTGTTTCTATTTCCTCATTTCTAAATGCAAGATATTCTTTTTAATTTACATCTGTAAGTACTCATGTGCATCACTAGCATGAAAAAAATGCAAATCATTCCCAAAATACGTTATTTTCACACATCCAAATACATATTGTGACAGACCTACCTAACACACAAAGCTGCAAAATGTTTCTACCAGTACCTCGTGTCGTCAACGCATCTCACAAGAGTGAAACCTAGTAGTCTAATGGAAAAGACAAGTACTGGAAGGAAGGGTCCAAAAAGAAGAGGATGGGGTAGCTCATGGAAAAGGTACTGGCCTAACTCTCACACAAAGCCTGACAGCTGACAGAATATGACAATAACAACAGTATTTGTCAAGCATTGTTAAGATTAAGAAGTTTACCTGCTTTGCACTTCAACACTGTAATAATCAGTTGATAACCCAGGTTTCTCTCACCTGCCACCTCTGAAAACACTACCCTACAGTTGCTCATTGCATGCGACCCTGGAAAGGTAGGCAGTATTATCACAAGAAGGTTCTTGTTTTCAAGGTAATTGACACAGATCTTCAGCTTAAACAGCAGCTACCTGTACTAACAAAGCCCCAAACTCCTGGCTTGTTCCTCCTGTGAGAATCATTCTCTCTATACCAAAGTATACTGAGTATCACAGGTGCTATTTACCTAGCCAGGGAAGCTCACCTTGAGCACCTTGGACCTTCAGAAATATTTCATTTCATGCCCATCTATTGTGCTGAACTCATATCCCTTGAATTTAAGAAGTCTCTGACTCCTGACTTGAAGAAGTAACTACAAGATCAGCAGACTCACAAACAACCTACACTCTAGATTTTACAGGAGAAAAAAATCCCAGCTAAGTTGATATTTGACTGATATTTGATAAGTTAATATTTGCCTCTTGATAAGTTTGGCAACAAAACAGTAAGCAGAATATTTGACCTACTGTCCTGTTGTAAATCCTACACTAGAGATGTATCACCATATCTCCCAATCCAACACAAAACACCAGGAATAAAAATGGTCAATAACGTTTTTTCACTACTGACAAATCAAACATTTCTTAAGCATTTAATATTTAATCTAAACATGCCATGTTTCATATCTACTGTCTTCTCCAACCTCCTCTTTGAAAGTAATTATAATTGAGGAAACTATTGCAACTGTTCTAAAACTTTTTAAAGGGAAAAATAAACAACACCAAACCCACAACATAAAATTATCTTATCAGTAAAACTGGCCATTATTTGTCTGCTTGTAACTCACAAAGTTTATAAAACAAAATGTGTTTGAAATAAATGCTTAAAAAGAAAGCATAGATATGCCAAAGACTATCTTTGTCTTACTTGTCTCAACATAACTCTAATATTATAATACCCTGCTTATCAATGAAGTTGAAAACTGCAAACTTTCCAACAGTTTCATTAATATTCACCAAAATCAAATTTCTGAAAACAACCATGACACAAACATTTGTCTAGACTTGACAGTTAAATTTCTAGCATTGATAACAACAGGAGAACTTCCAGTAAGAGGAAATATTTCAATGGAATGGACTGGGATAAGACTTCTTACAGGAAGACTTTATTGCACCTGAGTGACCTGCATACAAGCACAGTCACATTCCCTCAAAGCCTTGCAAACTCTAGCCCAGGAAAGAAAACAAATGCTCAGCAATAAACATGGGATGGAAGCAGTCAAGCAGAGTAGGTATTACATTTCTTACCACTTAGAAAACCACAAATCAACACTGCATGTATTTTTAAAAAATGGTGTACTCTGATTGAAAGCTATTTATTCTAAACAGGACACCAGATGAATCCGTGATTGATGGTATGGCAGAAAGATTAGGATGATCAATGGTGCTTTAAGGTTAGGGGGAAGAAAATGCAGAAGAAACTGCATTACAGCCACGAATTATACTACATACACAGAGGTCATGCCTAACTTCTTGTCTTTAAAGCACAACTAAAGGATACATACAGGATTCATATAAATCCTATATGTATTATATATGTATTTATTCATATAATTTAACTAAAGGATTCATATAGAACATCTATATGAATGCAATCCCCATACAGAATTTTATTGTCTTGTTTCAAAATTTAATTTCCTATTTTTGTAAACCTCAGGAGTTTACAAAAGCTAGGATCTTAATCAGTGTTGAGCGCATGGTTTATGCAGACATACAGAATTGTTGGCTGCTCCCCTTTACATATACACCAAGTGGCTGAGCCTCTGATCTGTATTACACCTCCCACATATAATTCCTCATAGACAAGGAGAATCACACAGGGGGGAAAAAAAAAAAAAAAACCAAAACCAAAAAAACAAAAAAAGCTCCATGGAGTAATGTGCATACAGTGACAGTCTGTGTATGCCATAGCACCATTTCTATGGTACTAGCAACGTTCTTTTAAGAAACTAAATACTGGCACAGTATCATGGACATAGACTGAACCCACTCCTACCACATAAACACATTGTCTCAAAACACACCAGACTAAGGTGGAATCCCTAAACATCCATTCCAAGTGAGCTGTTACATTTATCAGAAGTGAAGAGGTTCCAGCAATAGCTCCAATTCCCCCAACACTCCTCCTACTTTCAGCTCCTGCTTTCTAAAACTGATACTCTGTTTCTGACCCCTGTCTAGGCTTCCACATACGAAGTCATAGAGGTGGAAAATCAATAGCGAATATAGTTCTCACCTGTCAGCTAAACAGCATACAAAATTCTGTATGAAAAGGTTAAAAATTAGCATTTGCACTCTAATGTGCTCATGTCCAGTTTACAACCGCCTTCCCACTTGGCATTTGTGAACTTCTAAATCTGTCCATGTGATTTTTTTTTTTCCCTTTGCTTTCTTTTACAGAGTTTTAAATGAGACCACATGGAACGATTATTATTAGCCTGATGATTTCCAAAATGAGAACTAACAGAGAAGTTCAACTCTGAAGGTAAACTCGTATTTTCTTCAAGTAGAAGCAGGATATAACCTATTGTGAACCTCACCGGTTTTTGGTTTGGGTTTTTTTTTAAATATTTTTTTTTATTATCCTGCAATTTGAAAACAATATAGCCTTTAGAAACTGTCAGTTAATCTGTTATCCCACACAGTCTATTCCCAGTAAACAAAAGCCCTCTCTATAGCAAAGCATTTCCAATTCTCCATCTGTTAATGGTAATTTCCATATTATATGCTTTAGGAAAAAATGTAATCATTACACACCAGAGGGCTGCCAGATATTCCTCTTGGTTCTCAGAATTCAGATCTGGTTTTAGATTAATTGTGGTTACCTGTTGATAAAAACTCTCTTGACAACAAAAATGCTACACTTATTCATTGAGCTGTTAGTTCAAAATATATGGACAACTACAACATTGAGTAGTATGCACTGAAGTACAAGATTCTAATGTCTTACATTTTTGTCTTTTAACAAAGATAACACCGCCTAAGTTCAGTTCTTTTCCTTAGGACTTCTTCATCTGTCTATAGTATTTTTGGCAGACATTCTATAGCAGATGTCTCTTCGTTACCCCTCTTTTTATAGGATCATCTATACATTTAGGTTTTTATACCAGATTCATTCAGCAGCTGATAAAACCAAAAAATATTTAGCACACATGGGATGTTCTGGAAAGTACTGGTCTGGCACAGCTTTGTACCCTAGTCTGCTTTTGTTCGCAGTAAAGCATTATTCAGAAGTCTCATTTCAAATTCAGGGGGTTCTGTTTCACACACTGCATGCAAACATAGCAGGATTCAAGTTTTTGTTTTTACAGGCCCAATCCTACACACACTGCAGCAAGCACCCACTTTTACCTATTGTCATTGTACATATAATTGACTTAACACACACTGCTAAAGGAAGCTTAGGTTTCTAGAAGAAGGTAACAGAATTTTTTCTTAGACCTCAAAATATGTCTTTAAAAGCCTATTCTCCTCCAGACACAGAACTCCTGTTCTATAAGCATACTTTATAGAAGGCAAAGGAATGGAATGTACCAGAATGTAAAGACTGATTCTCTTACTATTAAAATGTTTTTAAGGTATTTTGCAGGTCCCATGAACAGTAACGTAAGAGATAAATAGCCTGCCTCTTTTCTCTGCTGCTGCCGTATTTTTCAAGTGACTGCCTGTCAACCAGAAAACATACATAAAACAGATGGCACATTACAGAAATTTTGTAGCACCTTCACCAGATCTATTACAGAAGACAGCAAATTAATTAGAAGAGCACTTCTACTATTTGCATATCTGCACACAAATGTCTCTAACATATTTACAGAATAAAAAGAACTACTAGCCTGCATGCAAATTGCAAATGCTTATAACTGCTAAGAAATGTTGCCTGTGAATAGCAGAAATAATGAAAGCTGGTTTCCCAAGATCTCGTGCTCTAAATGCCATTTGCTATCACCATAATAGATCCAGATTCCCTTTGATACCCACACAAGGGAGACAGCTAAAGCTAATAAAAGCCATGCATGTGAAAGCATCAGTCAATAACAATCTGCCTTCTCCTCAGTGGTGGTAATATCTGAGTCTCCTCTGCCTGGCTGCTAATTTTTACTTACTTTATAGACATATTTTTAAAAAAAGATAATTAATTAATTTATAGATATATCCTTAAAAATTCTCTTTTTTTACATTGCCATTACTTTTCCATTACCCTGTTATCACTTTTTTCATACTTGGGTTAAACAGGTTTAAAAAAGATGATCTGAAAGACCAGTGTAAGACTGAAGGATGACACTGCCTATCTTTTGATCATGTAAGCCTTTTTTTCCCATGGAAAATTATCTAATAACCATTTTCAAAATTGCAAGGCATCGATGCACTCCAAATATCAAGTTTCCTTCCCTTTTCATTTCCATTTTAAACTTCATTATGCTAGAAATGGATGTAAGAATCCTAAAATAGCAACACTTTCAGTTTTAACTCAGAGCTATTTAACAACAGAAGTACTTGCTGCACCTTAACGTAGTTACTAATAGGTTGTGCAGTGTCTGGGCAAACATGTCACAGTGGAAATGATTTTAAAAATTGAGTTAAATCACAGTGGTATTTACAGCACACAAACCAACATATTTTCTTAGGTGTGAGCACGGTCAGGCAACAGAAAACATATCACCCCCTCCACAGGTTCACATATTCTAACCTGAGAGCTATGCAAAAAAAGGTAACAAACATTTTATGTAAATGGATCATCAAAAGAGCTAAAATACCCACATGGAGGTAGAAGCCTCTTTTATATGGATTTTATTTTTACTTTTTTAAGTATAAAACTCATTAAATTAGTAAAAAAATAAGACTAACAAATTCAAAACATTGTGCTGGTGAAATTAAGATGTACAGGATATGCTGTATCAGAGACAGCTAATACTTTTCATATAAGTCCAGATGCAAATGCTTTTTTTTACCCCATGAGAAAATTGCATTCCAAAAATAGCCTTTTTAAGTCAGTGTTGTATCCTTTCCATTTACATAACCACTTAATTTCTACTGCCAAAAAACATATCATGAACAGCAACAGTTCCAGAGAAGTAAAAGTAGCTGAGAGGGTCCTGATCACTTCACTGTTTGGGCTCATTTTCTCTTTTATCTTTGTAAAGTTTGTCACCAGACATACAATGCCTGAGGCACAAGACTTTGGAACAAGTTACAGAATGTATCCACTGGTGGGAATTTTTATTGTAAGAAGTAATGTGAAAATCCGATAGGAAACCAAAGGAAGAAAAGATGAAGCCTGCAGATCAAAGCAAGCACACTGTTGAGAGACCTATTTGAAATAAAAAAGCGTGCCAGTAATTTCAACTTCCTTAGTAAAATCCATTTTCATTGGACATTCAGAGCTAGTCATAGTGTTAAGATTAGCTGTAGTTTCAATTCATTTATTATAATTCACTCCCAAATATAAATTCTCAGCAGACAAGAACAAGAATACATTTATTTTATTCTGGTTATTTCAATTCACCGAAGTCCCATATGTAGCCTCTTTTTCACACAACCAGCAAGAATGTTCTTGTGCTTTCTCTGCCACATAAGTAACCACCAGCACAATGTATTTATCCCTAATTCCTATGACCAGGTAAAGGTTGACATAGCAGACAACTTCACAGATTTTAAACACAAGACTGCAGTGATTAGTTTTACCCTATACATCTGCCCCTCACATGAGATGAATGTTTGCGACATCTGCCTTGGTTTTCACACAGTTTTTGTCATACACTAAAATACAGGGAAATTCTAAGTATATTTTTTAAGACAACAAAATTTAACATTCACCTTTATGAACATCCCATACCAAGCTCTTCAAATTGTGCTTTACTGGATCTCAGAGCAGAGCAAGTCTTCTCTCCCCTTTCCTTTATATCAAGTGCTACAAAATTGACAGAATGGTATCCTCCAAGATTGACAAAGAAGTACTACCATAAAAAAAGGAGCTAATGTACTGGAAAAAACAGGGTAAGAGAAAGGTTTAGGTGATCTAGTGAAAAACAAGGTGGTCATAAACCAGAAATACAAGTCAAGCATGTGAATCTATTATTTTTTTCAAGAAAACACAGGGAAGCAGTAATGCCACCTGTAAGCCAGATGCAATGGAGGGCTACTGCAATGATAAATGAAAGACATCTCAGAGGAGGTGAAAAGAGCTTTCTTGATTAGCTTAGCAGAAAGAAAGCATTAGATGGCTGCTGCTGGTTTGTTTATATAAATACATCAGCAAAACAATCAGAGGGAGAAGAGATTAAGAATAGTGCTGCAAAAGAAAAGTAACTGAGAAAATCATAAGAAAGAGAAAGGAAATTTTCCAAGAGCTGGAGTGGTGAAACCTCACAAATAATGTTTCTGTAAAAACAATGAGGGCAAAAAAAGTCCACAGGCTGGTTCTTGGTAGATTTAAAAATAGATTACATGACACAGGAATTGTTCCCGAACACAGAAGGCCTTCTCTGCCACAGTTGCTAATGCTGTAAAATTGATGTTAGAGCTTCTTTTAAGGCTATGAACTTCTAAGTTCCCCTCCCCTAGGTTTCTCACATTTTCTAACAACAATTAAATGAGCCACTTTTCTCTATGTACCCATTTTAATGTGTATCCATTAGTCTATTGAGTTGTGCCTCTTTCAAATGATTTATCTTTTAAATATTTACCGTATTTGTGTGGCCTTAGGCTACAAATTCTGTACTGGGTTTTAATCAATTATTTTAAGAAGGCTGAGTTTTAACTCAGTCACACTGTCAGTGTGATCACTACAGTTATCAGGTGAACTTCAGAAGAAAAACATCAAGCCATTAAAGACATTCAGATCTTTGGAGATGTAACGTTATCAATACTTCTAATAGTTTGAACCCAATAAAAAATTAAATTCCTTAAAGCTACGAATACTAAATGCTTGATGGAATGTTTCCCTCGGGCTTGTTACTTTTAATTTAAAATAAATAACTTAGTACTTTGAGGGGTTTTTTGCAACAAATATCTACAAGTAAGAAGTTTTGTTGTTCCTCTTTTCATTGTAAAACTGTAAAATAGTCTAAGACGGGAAGGAAAAGCATAAAAGGTAAGCAGATCTAAGAGAGGGGAAAAGGAGAGTTAAAACAACAACAGAAGCAGATAATTATTTTTGAAGAGTAGTACCTCCTTTTAGACTTCTCCAAACTTATTACTTCTATCACAAGTCAGAACAGATACCAAAAAGCATTCCTCTGAAGTGAAGTCTGTACAAGGAGGTCTTGATTTTCAGCTTTGCTTATTTCTTTAGGGGATGTCTGAGGGCCTTTTCCATTACTATAAAAAAAAGCCCCAATATTCTTACATCCCTAATCTTAGTTTTCTTGTATTTTATTAGTTCAGGAACAGAACATGTTTAGTTTCTTAGCTAACAACATCTGAAACAATTCACAGCATTTATACAGGCCCAGTTTAACTGCTTACATGGATTCTTGGTTGTAATGTACACTAATCAAGTCTACAATCAATCTCAGCTCGATGCACTTTTCAATATGACAAAGTATGCCTACGCTAGCTGCTAAAGCATTTCACATCTGCCAGCTTGATTAAGAAACACAAGCATCACAAGAAAAACTATACTCCATTTTCCTAATGACACATTCTATCTATAAACACTTCATTTCTTATGTAAAGCATTACAGCGACCTCTCCATTTCTTCTGTGCCCAAAACACAAACATCTCATTATGGACCTGTGAGCCCAGGTTTGCATCATCAATTAATGGCAGAATTCAAGAAAGCACACTTTACATTATGGCATG
>NW_009934092.1:56152-81651 GCF_000696875.1 Nestor notabilis | reverse complement strand
CCCTCCCCAGCCAAATGCATACAGACCTGCTGATACTTAGATAATCCTCCAGGATCAATCCACAGACCCCAGGCCCTCAGTGTCTTGTCTTCCCTCTGCTCATATCTCATAGAGCCCCAAACACCAGAAATCAGATAACTTGTCATCCTCAAGGAACTTGAGGTATTTTCCACACAGTTCAACATAGTCGGCCAAATTCTGATCAAAGAGCACATAGTAAAAAAGGACAGAGGAGAACAACCTACGTTGTTTGGTGTTAATCACCTTATTGTCTAGCACACAAAATACCTAAAACTCTATCATAGCAGAAGGCAAGGACTCCAAACTTGAGGATTCCCCTAGTCATTGCAGGTGTGGTTGGAGAAGATGCCTCCCCTGAATCCAGACCTACAACCACACATTACGAGACTTCCACAGAAGGATAGCATGAATTTTAGACTACAAGAAGGGGCAAGGGAAGCACAAAGACAAAGCATGGAGCTGGAGGAGATCCAGGATCAGACTACAAAGCCAGATGTCTTACTGAGTATTTTGGGTTCACCTCCCAAGTTAAGTGAAATCAAATAAAGCTTATACACAGTACTGAACCAAGGGAGTGACACAAGCTGAGGGTAACAGAAATTAGGAGGAAGCAGTGCTAACAGTACCAAACGTGTTAATGAGCTAATAACACTGCAGAAATCCCAGCGAAAACCAAGCTCTATGCAGCTGCAAGATTTCAGAGCCTGAAGGTGTAATGATAGCAAAATAATGCAAGCCAGGACATAAACATGTACTATAGACAAACAACTTCACCATGAACAAGGAATTGAAGAAAAAAATCCAAACCCAAAACATTCAACCGAAAAAAAAAACAACCAACAAATAAAAAACAAACCCCCCAAAACCCCAAAAGACACAAACCAAACAAAATCTACAAAAAACAAAACCAAAACAAACAAAAAAAACCCCAAACCCAAACAAAAGAAAAAACGCCACCCAAACGAACTAACCCCACCATTCCCTCCTTTATTTTCTAGGCAAAATTAGCACATGGGCCCAGTCTGGTGTACCTGCCCTTTTTGGTTTGCATGCTAATAATCACCTGGGACAGAAGAATCTTCTGTAAGCAAGTACGCCATAACAATTTGTTTAGCACAGCTCTATATATGCAAAGCTCAGAACTGAAGCCCGGTAAGCACTATACTGAGCTATAAAAAGCAATGTTATCTTCTAGTAGCAGAGATGATGAAAACATGTTGAGATTAAAATTCAGTTGTAGCTATCTCTTTATTGAGTATAAGGATGCCCATTGATCCAAAAGAATCTTTAAATTATTCTCTTTAATCATTAGAAGATTAAATCTTTAAACAAATCACTATGATTTAATAATGTAAAACGAGGATGGGTTAAAAATAAAATTAAATAAAAATGCTCACATATTTAGCATAGATACATTATAATCTAAACAGTATTAATCTATTTTACATTAATTACTTTACCCTAAATCTAGTTTTTATTAAGTAAATTATATCCATATGTTTACAAATTTCAGCTCACTGAATGTGAATTCTTGATAGTTTATGGCAAAATTCCTTAAGGAAGTAGAAAAAACAGTATTAGCAAAAGTGCCCGCAATGAACCTCAAAAAGAGGAGAATTCCTCTTTGTCTGAAACCTTATTTTCTTTAGGTATCTTTTGTACTAGTACTCTTAAGCTTCCTTAAAACCAGCGGTAGTATAAACTACATTGTTTCAAAATAGAACACTTTAAGGAGAAATTTTCAACACTAACTAGAAGAAAACGAAAACAAAAGAAGTGGTCAAGAAAAACAGGGTGCATTGAATATAAAGCCTACAGCTTGTTTCAAAAGCAACTACTACCATATCATTTTCTTTTTACAACCAACTTTCCATTACCAAAAGCAGAATAATACCTTGGATAATGGAGGAACAAACATCCACAGACAGTTATTACTGAGCATGTAACATAATGCACCAAACAACACAGCCCATTTGGGTTCACCGGGATCAACCCAGGCTATTGATCACTGGTAGGTCTTACTTGCCTAGACGCAGCTCAGCACATGAACTTAATTAATTGTCAAGAGCTCAGTTTGAACTGACGAGCCCTGCTAAATCAAGACCATAAGGCAGAGATGCCACATTAGGACCAACAGCACCAGACTGGATACAGCAGGACTAGCAGCACTATGTATTAAATCCTGATCAACCTCCACTGACTTTATACACTCTAATGCCACTATATAAGTCAAGTCAGGAAATACCAAGACAGATATACCTAAGCTGACTTTACATGGTGCCAACTCAGCCATGGCACGGTTTATTAGGTCAGACTTGCAGCAGTGTAAAGACATGTGAAGTACCCTCAAGCTCTTGGAAGAAATATAGTCACATCCACACAAAGCTGATCTAGTCACCCCATTTCAGATTTTTGCTGGCTTCCCAAGGTTCTGCCATTATAACAAGCAGCGAGACGCTGTGTTTGTTTACCATGATCTAGACATGTACCACAAGTCTTTGCACAACACTGAGCTGCCATTTTGGAATAGGTAAGAGATCTAGCTACATTCATCCCTGACAGCTACCTCTATCAAACCTTACAGAGGAAAGTGCAGGTTCTAAAAACCACGATTTTAAGCACTGTTTATAGTTAGTTCACTTCTGTCTCTACTGGTGGCAGTAGAGATCTCAGTAGGGCAAGTTCCACTTGGGTGCCACAGGATGGAGATGACCTCTCACCAGAAAGCCTATCTTCTATGAAACAAAGAACTCTAAAAGAAACAAAGATTTACCTCTTACCTCCAATCTCCAACTCAAAGAAAATGAAAGATTTTTAACTTTTTCCCAATGTTTTGCTTATTCTAACATTACATGTACAAGATGTGCCTATACTATACTAATCTGGAGCTGACCATGTTTCAGTGAACTGGCATTGATTCCTTCATCCCATTATTCATCTGTTCCCATGTCTACTCCTAATGGTTCTGAATCAACTCTGAAAACGTAAACCAATGTCTCTTGTAATTTCTTCCAACTGGGAGGATCCTGGAAAAGCTCAGTGAGCTATCAGAAAGCTGAACATCAGTTAAAAAGCTAAATGTTTATATCTTTACCACCCAGCACTCATTCAACTAATTATTAAAACCACAATCTCAAATAATTCCAGAGCACTAGAAGTCATGCTTCAGCCATCACCTGAAATATATGCTCCACCAAACCTGACAGGCAGATAATAAAAATACAGTCACTAAAAATATGCTAAGAAATTTTAACTGGAGTAAGCTTCACAACTGTGTACCTGAGTTGCAGTGTTCAACTGAGTTGCAACATTTACTATTACCACCAGCAACTCCAGTAATACCACCATCTCCATCAACTACTTTTCATTTGTCTCAAACAGATGCCAGTCCAAGATTTGCAGATCCAAGTATTGGATTATTGATGCTTCCTCTCCAGACCCCTAGCAATCTTGCTGGGGTTTGTGATCATAACTGTACTGTAGAGGATATAGTTTATCAGCAAGGAAAAAAAACATAAAAATCAGCAGCTGGAGGAATAAGTTGAAAAACTGCAGAAGCTGCCCAAGACAGTGCAACAGTGATGCTGGCATCAGAAAAAGATAAATGGAAAAACTCGGGGAGATCATTCAGTTTCAGAAATAAAAAGACATATTGGCAGGAAAAGGCTATGTGATTCTGCCTGATGGCTATTCTGAAGTTGTAGAAGTACCTTTCAAGAGGTCATGAACATCAGTTTTCACTTCTCTAGGCCAAGAAATTCAGTTAACAACTAAATGCCTATGGAGTCTTGATTGCCAGTCCTTGATTTCAGGTCCTGTTTACAGGAGGAAAATACCAGCATTATTTCAGTTTACTGTTCATTCTCTTTCTGGAATCTTGCTATGCTTTTACAATCATTTTTTTTTTTAAACATTTACAATCATTTTTATTTTAAAACAACAGTTTTAACTGACAAATCATGAATTGCAATAAAAATATTTTATTAGTTCAAAAATTGTGTACTTCAACTGTAGGTCTTCAGCCCACTGTGCGAGACAGTAAATAGGAGTGCTTTCCAGCCCTGTACGACCCTCATCTGACAGGAGCCCGGAGAGCTCTAGTCCGATTTTTCCTCCTATGAACGTTCCTCCATGTCTTCAAGCATGTTGACTCCTAACCTTCTATCTGTACTCTTTTTAAGTCACTGAATTTTAGCCATGCTTGAAATTGCATTCCTTCTTAGTTACAACAACATTAAAATTACTAATAGATTATTTCTCCTGTTTTAGCTACCTACACATGATTTTCGTCACAGTGATTTTGCACACTTCACCTAACTTGTCTTTCAGAGACTCAGTCTTTCGTATTCCAAAACACCTCTGCAAGGTACAAAGGTTGTCATATTACTGCTGTCCCTGTTTGTTTAATGTGAATAAATACATCATCTTTTTTTCCACTCTGAACAGAAAAAAATACATCCTCTGGAGATAATCTTGTCACACTGATATTTGGCTGTTTATTCTTCACTATTAATTCCCTCTCTTGGCCGATTCCAAATCTTTAACAATATTTAAGCCTACAGCAAGCAACAAAATGGGAGAAATCTTTGAAACTTATACAGCCTGTCATCTCTCATATGTTTGCTTATACAGGCAATGAATCAAATCAATCAATCAGCTGTCATGACCATACCAAGAAATTCTGGCATCTGTAGGAGAATTACACCCCATATGAACACTTGCTCCTCTCCATTTAAATTTCTTGCAGCTCAAAAGAAACCCAGTGGTCGCCACTTTGTAACATGGCAACGTGGAGCATCCTGCCAAGGGCTCTCCCTTGCCAGCTTCTGCCCTAAGCACCCAAGCCAAGGCAAGTCCTGGAAATGAGATAAACAGAACAGCAGAAGAATATTGAGAAGTTCCCATTGACAGAGCCCACAGAGACGGTATTCCCTGGCAATAGCAGACCTTTCCTGCCTGAGTCACTGGCTTTAGTCTCTCTGCCTGCTGGCATTCTACAGCACTTGGCATTACAGGCTCTGACATTCAGTCTCAGGCTGTGTATGTGTGTGGGTGTCTCAAAAAGGCTAAACGGGTTATGATCCATGGTCTGGGCTCATTTCTTCCCTCTCTTACAGCCCTATCTACACTAAATCGCTCTTGTGGCCTTCCTGAAACTCCAAATCATATATGTTTTCCTTACTCGCTCCAAGTCCTCCCTGTTCCATCAACAGTGAGAAGGATGAGAATGATACGATGATTATGTACTGCACCATTAGTGATCCTCATGGTTCACAAATGACCAACAAAAATAGATGCAAATGGTATATGCCATTGAAAAGTTTGGACATTACAGAATTACTTTTGTTCTTACTGAGCTGTGCTGTTCTAAATCAGGCTTTTGAGAATTAAAACAAAATATGAATGGATATCAATGTTATTTTAATTGGGAAAGAAAGAAACACTTCTCTGCCAAATTTTTTCTTTTTTCAGGTATTCTAAGATCTACAATATTAAAAAATTCCCTTTTAAACGAGCTGTTGAGTGGATGGCAAACTGAATGCATCACACAATTTACTACTTCATTCTGGAATTCCTCTCCTTGTAGGGAGTACTATTAAAAGAAATAAAATAAAATAAAATAAAATAAAATTTATAGATATGCCTGGTATGCATGTTTGGTATGCAGCTTTCCCCAATTCTACTAATGACTTCTGTGTATTTACAGACCTATATTAAGATATCAGAACAGATATTGTAAATCAATTGTGCTAATTTTTTGTAAATGACTCATATTCTTCTCATCAAATGAGAATTCATATTTCTCATCATTGGGGATTTTTTTGGGGGGGTTACTGTTGATTGCTGAAATCCTAAAATAGTGATTGTAGTTCAGATTTACAAATAAACCCTAATTTAATTTTTTTCACAAAATACTGACATTTCCAAAGAAAGTCCTTTGTATTCTATCCTTTTTTCTTTAAATTTATATTACAGACATGCATATGATTTATATAAAAAATCACATATGTATAAATGTCAGATGTGCAAATATATAAAATATGTGGTTTTATATAGCCATAAGTTTGTTGGGGTTTTTTTGTGTACATTACATACATACATGCACACATGTATAAAATTTGTTTTGGTCGAATACTGGAAAAGGCTGCCCAGCAAGGTTGTGGGCCGTCCATCTTTGGAAGTACTCAAGACTCTGGTGGTCCCCCTGACCAGGCTGATCTTATTAAACTTGCTCTGTACTGGGGACTGGTCTAGTTGACCTTTGCAGCTCCCCTTCCAACCTAAATTATTCTGTGATTCTATAAAAAGACTCCTGTTTCATATTTTAAAATTTTACTTGTTGTGGCTTTAATGTAAAAACTTGGTTTCCAAAACAGAGAAAAAGCCATTGACAGTAGATGCCATTAACATCAGTAGCCTCCTAGTTACATTCTGGACGAGAAGCAGCAAGCTGAAAACTCATACGAATGTCCTACTGAAATAATTTGTAGGAAGGACCTGCTTGCCAGCAGAAGCACTGCCTTCCTTTCAGGGTTGCTGTTTTTAGGCAACCATTACATTTTACATTACTATAGTGTCACAAACTAAGCACAAAGGCCTACAGAATGAAAATACGGTAATATTGCCAGATGTTAAAACCAGATGAATGATAACATGCCACTTAAATTAAGGTTCTATAAATAGCAGTGCTTTCATTAGAATACATAAGAAAACATCCTTAATGTACTTTGCATCTTAGTCAGTACATTTGTTTAAAATAATTACTAATCAAAAACTCTTGTATAGTGACAGAAAATTCAGGATTGTTGAGAATTCTCTAGTAACTGGATTGCCCACCACTGGAAAGATTTTCAAACACCAAGATGTTTTTTACTGAAAAACAAACATCAGCATAGGCAGGGTTATAAAATACTCTCCTCTGAAGAGGCAGAATCAGGCTGGGATATATTTTAAAGGAGTATCTAAACTCTTCTTGCACAGCAGGACATACATCCTTCTGCTACTCCTTAGCTTGCAAAGATCATAAATATTTGAAGTTATTTTTGTTGTGAAGAAACAGCACTTTGTGGCACAGCCAGTTCATTTGCTAACATTTCACCAGGCAGAAAGATAGCACTTTTGCTCTTCACAGTGCAGAATAGTTTTAAATGCAACAAAACATCACAGTCAGACGTTAACCATGTTACAATGAGGGCTTTTTCACTACAAAAACAACATCAACAACAAAGACGTGCTTTATGACCTATATTTTGGTGTGCTTTGTGTTTTCTGTTGAAGCCTATTTGCAGCACCCTATCCCATGAGGGGATTTAGGGTTTCCTTGCTCTGAAAGTTGATAAACCACAGAGATGTGACCAGCAGGACCATCAGCTGACATGTGTAGCACATGTAATGAAGCACCTAAGAAAAGACAGCACTGCACTGAGAATGCAGAAGTGTCTAGAACCAAAAAAGATGATGAAAGATTTTGGGGATTAAGATGGTGATGGGCTACAGCCATCTTAGCTGAGCTGTCCCTCCCCCCTCACCAGTAAAATCTTTATTTCCTTTAACCATGCAAGAGCACACAAAATTTGTATCAATTCTGTTGATCTGAAGTTTGCAGATTCCTAAAAATATTAGCATGGTGGCTCTCACTGGTTCACTGGTGACATACCTAGCTAATACCCTGTTTCCAGCAGTAGATAGTGTGAGACAATGGAGAAAAAGGTGCAGGACGAGGCTTTAAAATAATCTGCCCCATGTGAAAGCTGCATCTCTTTCTACTAGTTAAATATTATCCTAATTGAAGCATTTTTAAGTCTTCTGATACCTTCTTAGAATCAGCTAAAATATTTTAAAATTTCAGAGTTGCATAAAAATACCAAAACCCTTTGCAAATTTTGCTAGATTCAAGTATCCCTGCAGAGCAACTGCCTCATTGCTTCACAGGCCACCTCACATGCAATTATGTCATGGTGCCACTCAACAAAGACAGACTAGCACAGAATAAGGTAGGTCTGGCATCTGAGGGAGACGGGCCAGGAGACAGAGGAGCTGAACAAGACGACCTCCAGAGGTCCTTTCCAACCTCAGGCTTTCTGTGACTCCGTCAGCAGCATCAGTTGCTACCAGTAATTCTGGCTGACACAGTTTTAGGACATGTGCTTGTCCACAAGACACTGCTCATTAGTTTTCTCAATACCAACATTTTGAATGGATTTATGGGAGCCAACAGACTGCACTGCAGAATTTCATTAATGCAGTTATGCTTATGAGCAACTAAATTCTCCTCCTTTCTCACTTTGTCTTGAAAAATTTTAAATATGAACAACTTAATATTTCTTCCCCACATTAGTTCTTACCTGTGCTGGCACGGAAGGTCTATGAAATTCTAACCAGATAAGCTGTCATTACAACTCAGGTGGGGGGATGAAAAACCCCAGTATTTAAATGGTAGTGGTGCAGAATACTGCTTTTTGTCATTCCATGAAATGCTGGGCTTAATTTGGGCTTTCTCCTCTAGTCTTGAGAAACACAGGTTTGAAGAAAACCACAACCATCCCTGGAAGTGTCCAAAACCTGTGTAGATGAGGCCCTCAGTGATATGGGGTTAGTGGTGGTCTTGGCAGTCCTGGGGTAATGGTTGGACTTGATGATCTTAAAGGCCTTTTCCAACTTAGCTGATTCTATGAAAACAACAAGTAAAAAAAAAAAACCAAACCCAAAACAAAACTACAAGCATGTGTGCAGAGAACCCTAATCCTTTTAATACACCTAGATACTCACTAGAGGTAATCATCTTTAAAGTCAGACAGAAAATGTTCTTAAGTACCTTAAAATAAAAATAAAAATCTTAATGTCTCAGTTAAAACTATCAACATAATCACTATTAACCAACTAAAGCTTACATTTGCAACTTCACCAGTTCATTAAATGCCATTTTGCTCCTCCAAAGAATTGTTCCATGAGTATGGTGCATGTAATCAACTTTTAAAAGTGTCAACATTTATAAATTAAGAAAGTACATAAAGCCTTCAGCATTGCTGTGACAGAAAAACTGTGACTGCCAGACATACACACTAAACACAACGGGGTTTAAATTTTTCAGAAAAGGTGACTGCTTTTACCTACATAAATTACTTAAATGCTGTCCATCCATCTCTGTGCCCATCTCCCTTCTCCCCTTCCCTCAGGTTTCCTTCCAAATACTGTTTTTTTAACCTGATACCAACTTCAAGTGAATTTTACAAAACTGGAGATGTCAAAGCTTGTAAGTTAATACAGAAAATTAGAGACATCAGAGATATTATGATATAAAAAACGGGAAAAATCAGTGCCCTCACAAGATAAGGCTCTTATCCATTCTAGTCCTTCAGGAGCCACTCAATCAAGCAACACACATATAGCCCTGAATCACTGTAAAGATAAGATGAATCTGAAGTTATCTACCATGTGACCATATGTCACCACTATTCAGCTTGCCAATGTACTTATAATTCAGTATTTGGCTAGTTCCAAATGAAGTAATACTTAGGACAAAGCGAAACAATTAAGCAAACAGAAAGCACTGAAAACCAAGATTTCTAATGTTCACTATCCCAAAACATGTTGGCATAATTATGAACATCAATGTTGGAACTATTTAATATATGAAGATTCAGTAATGTATTTAAAAACAAAAAAAAAACCAGCAAAACCCACAGTATTAAAATAAGTATCATTCAAAGGGAAGTCAAAATGTTATGAGGAAAGTTCTAAACTGAGAGACAAGCAGTGCTATTTTGGGAAATGAACAGATGGCTACAGAAGAGCAGACCCAGAAATCAAGAACAATATAGGGAGTCAGAGCAGGGCAGGCTGGAAAGTGGTATAGGTGGAGAACTACTGTTCTTATTTTACCACATACACTTTCTGACAAGCTCATGATACCATGAATCTACAACAGAAAAGATATGAATTACATTTCCAGTTATGTTAGTGACTTGCAGAGAAGTTCTGGCATTTTTTTTCCCTTCTCTGTAGACACAGACACCCATAGATGAGCATAAAGAAAATCTCAGTACCTTGCAAAACTTCATAAACTTTTTCTATGATGCTAGAAATAACAGGGAAATTAAAAATTAGGGTCCAAAAATGCAGATCATTTGTTTTAAAACACTTCTATATAAGTATTTGAATATCAAAATTTTAAAGAATTTGCTAAAGCCAACACTGTACACACAACCTTTTTAAAGAATACCAAATTTCTGGCCCACTGTCACATCTGTATATAGACCTTTAAAATTTGTAAAAGCTAGGAAAATCAGTTACATGTCAAAAAAAATCTGTCTCAATAATCTCATCTCAGCAGCACTTCCTCTTCTTCCCAAATACAAGATGCACCTCAAGATGCACCCCTGGCTTCAGCTTTAGAGTATGGGATCTCTCAATGGATGTAATTTAAAATTTTTGTTAATTCAAATTTACTTTTCCCTGGGAAGACAACAATCTTTGTTGTTTTGCATTGGTTATTACTGTAACCTTAACAATAATTTCTTTGTTCATACCTGTAAAGTGGAAACAAGAAGTATTTTAAATGTTGTATTAGAACGAAGAAAGTTCTTATGCAAAACCAGTAGGTCCTGGTTTCAGGGACAAGCTGGCTGGCTCATTCCTCCAGCCTTTTAAAGTGATTCTGGATGGCAGCACAACTCTAACATACCAGCCAGTCATCCCAGTTTTCTGTCATCTGCAAACATGCTGCCATCATCAGGATCATTAATGACAATGTTAAACAGGATTGGACCCAGTACTGACCCCTGGGGTCAGTGACCATTAGCCACTGGCCTCCAGCAAGACTTCATGACACTGATCACTACCCTCCGGGCCTGGGCCAGATGTGTTTCCATTTTAACTTTGGAGAGGAGAGGTTTTACGAATCTTCAGGTATCCTCTAAAAGGTCTTCCTTGTTTTCTTTCATTCTTTTTTTAAAAAGAACAGAAACACAATCAAAACCATAACTTCAGTACAGAATGGAAGAGACAAGAAATTTAATCAAACAAATGTTTTTAGGTGACTAAATGGAAAATAGCTTCTGGCACACAGGTCCAAAATCACTAATCCACAGTTTGTGATCAGTAAATAATAAACCAAACCTATAATCTGGAAAAGAGACAAAGCTCTGTGTGAGGCAGAAGGAAGTTATGAAGCCTACTTACTTTTTGAAATATGTCTTTTGACATTGACTGTCTAGAATATTACATACTCTACAGAGAAGAAGGAGGGTTCTCCCTTCTGATCCTGATGAAGTTTTATTATTTGAAAACTGAGCGTGTAATGACAAGCTAAAAGATTATATTTTTGCTCTGATACACACTGTAGTTCTCAATCAGTACATAAAAGATTAAACTAGCTCCCCGCTGATAATTTAAAAATCAAACAGAAAAGGTTAACAAATGTATGTGAACACCTATACAAATATGCTTTACTCATACTTTCAGCTGGCCAGACATAAACCAGACCTCTGCGAAAAACCAGCGAGATCCACTGATGTGGTGATGCAGCTGAGCTGAGCTGACAGGTCTGCCAAGGTCAGCTCTAGAACTGAACTATCACATTAACAGTGACATCAGCTACCTAGACTGAAGTATGGGCAAAGCAACTCAAGCGTGTGTACAAATAAAAACTTAAATATACCCAGTACAAATACTCAGAATTAGAATGACACTAATCATAGAATCATAGAATCATAGATTAGTTAGGGTTGGAAAGGACCTTAAGATCATCTAATTCCAACCCCCCTGCCATGAGCAGGGACACCACACACTAAACTATGTCGCCCAAGGCTCTGTCCAGCCTGGCCTTGAACACCTCCAGGGTTGGAGCATTCACAACTTCCTTGGGCAACCCATTCCAGTGCCTCACCACCCTCACTGTGAAGAACTTCTTCCTTAGATCTAACCTAAACTTCCCCTTCAGATACTTACTTCACTTCAGATACTTGCTTCACATTCCTAAAGAAATGCTATATTTTTCCCATCCAGGAATCTTGTTATGAAACAAAGCATTTCTTTTTGCCTTGTAGAAACAAAGGATATGTTTATCTCAGCCTTGTGATTTCAGTAGCACATCCACACTTGGAAAGAATGAAAACCACTTCTACTTACTATCCGCCTATGCATTTTCAGAGTTTTATGGGTTTCCTGACTACCCGCCTGTTTCCTTTGTTTTGATTTTAAGTACAGAGCTGTAAGAAAAAAATACATAGATTTACTTCTTCAGAATACTTATCAGAATTACCATGCTTTCGACATTTCTTGATGCGATGGGTAGTTGAAAAGCCAATACTATACAGGACAAGTAATTAAAAAGCTCTTACTGTGGGTATTGGCAGGCAGTCCTGTGGGAGACAGCTGTGCTCAGCATCCCAGCTGATGCCCCTAAGCAGACAGCAGCAGACAGTGCTGGAAAGACCATTCTGAGACCAAACCCAACACAATTCTGCTGTAATGCAGAGCTAAAAGAAAGTGCTATACCAAGGAGACAGCTTCTGGCTTTTCCCATTTAGTTTTGGAGGGCTCCTCAGCCTGTAGGGCCAAAGGCAAGGTGATTGCAGCATGCTGTGATGCCAGACACCCTGGGAAGCCTGAAATCATTAAAACGCTCATTTAAACAGAAGGAGAAGAGAGGAATCAGTACGAACTCTAGGCTGAAAAAAGAAAAAAAAATCCTCATTGTATAATATCTCCATTACTGTACCTCCTAAAACTGTCACCTTCCAAAACACAGTTAAGTAACATGCTTTAGATTCTCCCTCTTTTAATCCACATTTCCTTTTTTCTCCTCCGATGTTATGTGGTTTTAACTATTTTTTAAGACTGCCATGCTCCTCGTATCCCTCATTGCAAAAGAAAGAAAAATGCCTTCCAGTTGAAACAGAGAATGAAGATGTTCATCATTGTTGCTCTCTCATTTGAGATGCTGCTTCATGGTCTTGGACAAGCACCAGAGAAAAGCCTGGTGTGCGAATATGTTTAATCTGTGCTGTAGATATTCCACTGTGTCAAAGGATCAGTTTTCAACCTAAACCTCAGGTGACAAGCCAGGTATTCTTAACTCACTCCACCTAGCACCTTCAAGCAGTTAAGACCCCAAATTTGATTTTTTATTTGGAGACTTGTACAGAGAATAGATAGAAAAGAATGACTGTCCCTCACAGACTTCACTGTATTATTAAAATGTTTTAATGCAATCTTTCTTAAGGGCAAATATCTAACTTGCCCAGGTATTATTAATGCAATCTTGTTATTTAGTTGAAAGGCAATGAATCCCATAAAAGCCACATCACTGGTTGTCAGGACTGAGCAGACTTCTTACCAGTGGGATATGCTAGACAACATTAATGAAAGATAGCAGCATAGAAATAAGAAATAGAATAAGAAATGCTAATACTTCCAACATCAAATGCTTAATGAGTGCTGTACGTAGAATTCAATCAGTAGAACCATTCTGTTCAAGATGCAGGCTCCCAAAAGTTTTTGCCTCTTGTTAACTTTTGCATCACCACCTTTTGAGCAGTGCTTTAACCTGCTGCTGGTTTTCTGTAACTTGATCTCCATCATAATGAATCGGCTGTTTTCTAGAAATGTGAGGTAAAGAAAGAGGAGAAAAACTGGAGATCAGTGCTGCAACACTGAAATAGTTGCATAACAGATGAAAAAAAAATGCCATAGCAGTGGCTTGGATTTGATAAATATGTTTCAGAAATACCTTTAATTAAAAAAAATTTGCGAGGAGTGAAATATTGCCCCATACTGCTTGAAGAGCAGAAGTAGCCACGTTTCACTAGGACTTTAAATTCACCAGAGCTTTCAGAAGCACAAATTCTCAAAAACAGTCTAGAAAAGACAAGATGGAAAACACTTATTTCAGTTACCTCCTGCCTACATTAATGCACATGTAATGAATGCAGCACAACTGTCCTTAAGCTAGATGCCTTACCAACATCTCCAAGGATCAGACACTAAAATAAAACAAAGCGGATGAGCTATACCGCACAGTCACTGATCTGGTGCTCTTTTTACTTTGGATTAAGTTGTCAAAGTTGCAGACAAATTTTGTCTAAATCTGTGTTAAGTTAGAAATAGTATGTATACCTATAGACAGGCCTGAAGTTATTGCATCTGTTCACAGCTATATCGAAGTAGCACCATGTGAAAGCTAACACTGAAAGACCAACAGTCTTTTTTATCCTCTTACTAATAAATGTCTAATCTACTGCAAATTAAAATCTCAAAACACATTAAATTAGCTAGTTGTACCAAGATCTGCACTTGGAAAATGATCACTGAGTCTTCTCCCCTCTACATATCCCCCTCATAAACCCCACAGAACAGATCGTCTTATTGCCCATGCCAAGGGAAATGCTGTATTGGAAGCCCTGTGGAAAACATTGTCCTTGAGGATTTAAGGATCTTAAGCTGGCCGTACATACTCTCCTGGGTCTTGTGCTTAGTTAAGGCTTGAGAAGCCTTAAGTCAGCATGAGTAACGCTGCAAGAGAACCTGCTGGCATGCCCCAGGTGGCATCAGTGGACACTATGAGAGAGATGACATCCCAGGCTCTCAAGAGAGGAGAAATTACAGTTTGTTGCACAAAATAAAAGGTATCACAGGAGGGACGAAGAACCTCTTCACAGACAGCATCTGCACAGCATGCTATTAGGAAACCCACCTGAGATCCATCTGTTGGTGAATGAACATGAGGTTCCAGCCTCTGAAGGGACGTAAGATTTAATCATTATCTATATTCCTCTTTTCATTCTTTCTTATTAAAATGGGTATTTTATCATGATCTTTGTTGGCTGGCCTTTCTTCCTGAGATCCAGAGAACCCTGTACGGTCTCTTGGGTAAATCCAAGACTTCACAGCATTAATTCCAACAGACATCCCGTTCTTCTATAAAGCCACATGTTGCAAACAGCTACTCGAGAGTAATCTGAAAGATGTGCTAAACCCTGAAATCGAGTTGTTTATTCAATCCTCTGAAACTAATTGGAGACAATTCGGGATTACAAAACAAATATAGTTCTCTTTACTTAAGAATGCTCATCAGAAGATTCGAATCACCTACCATTATAGCAAAAGATCTAAAATATTGATGGACGGGAGGGATCAGCACCTTTATTTAATAGTAACAGAAAACTGGAAGACACCACAAAAGACATATAATTTCACCAGAGCAGCAGTTGTAAAAGTAAAGGGCACATCTCAGATTAGAGTTTTGGGATTTACAGGCTCTTCAAAAACTAAGCTGTCAACACTAACAGTGGACGTTCAAACCTGACAGAAGTAATATCTGCAACAGGAGCTATGGTTACAATCTGTGTCATGAAAGGCGCTGGAATACAATTTCCAGGAAAGTAACCAATACTTATACATCTTTTAAACTGGGAAAGGGGTAAAAAATAATCAAAAGGAAAAACAGTGGCAGTAAGCAACTTCCTGGAGATAGAGGAGAGGCAGGAGAAAGAAGTAAAAAGTAGGTAAATCAACACCAGAGGCTGTTTTTGCAGAGAAAACTCTCTCTTCTAAAGCTCCTCATCTTAAAATAACATCAGAGCTGTTTTCCTCACTCATACTGTATATGAACAACAACACTTATAATCTTCATTTACATGAAATATTCCACTGAAGTCAATGGTAACTGCTTTATTTCTCTCTGTAAGATGACTCACAAAACCCAGTATTACAGGTTGATATTTAAGATTACTCAAAAAGGGACTCAGGATTCACACAGCCACACCTTCACCAATGCAGTAGAAGTTGAAAAGTTGCACTTTTGTATTATATTTCTCTTTTAATTTTACAGTCTTTTTTTCTTAGAACTTGGAAGGAAAAAAAGGGCTGGAGGTTTCCAATCTCTCATTTGGAATCATTGGAATACACATTAGTGTATTGTACATCCACCACCATAGCACTGCATCACCACTCAGCCTGTTGTCATCCAGGCAATAGGTATTGTCCTCAACCAAAAGTCCTGAATGACAGAACAATTCACAGGCAAAGCCTGAACTAATGGTAACAAAATGTAATTTTTCTTAAGGCATGACTAAAATAGTGTATGATTGGTTCAGAAGTGGAAGTTAACTCAATTTAAGGTGAAGTGTAAATGTAAAATAAAATAGCGGATAAACTATCAGCAAAAAAGGATTCTGGCTGCATTGATATTTGATTGTCTGGTAAAAATTGAATGGAGTAGAAAGTCTAACCAACTGACATACATTAATGTCAGCCAAAACCTGCAAAATACTGCAGGCCAAGTCAGTCCTGCCTATCTGTTCTGAAAAAGTACAAGAAGCTTCTTTTAGGAATTCCATTCCTATCTCCTCCCTACCCACTGCCAATTGCTTCTTCTTCTGGTACTTTCTTGCCTAAGGGGGATCATGAAGAAGGTGAAGGAATGAATACATTTGGACCCACTCCCCAAATAACCAATCAAAATCTTGACTGTGTACACTGCAAGCAGCCTGCTTCAGAGCAACACCCAAGCCACAGCTTGTGCAGTTTGAACCCATGTGAGGAAGGAAATTCCAATATTTCTATTTATTGCACTGAGTATAACACTTGATGTTTAGTATTCAGTGTAGCCACACAACCAGAAAAAGAACTAAACCAATCCAATATTTAATAAACTTAATATATTCATTTGATTTAAAATGATTTATCATCTTTCTGTTTTCAGAAGAATGGGGTTTGAATGCAGAATACATCACAGAAAAAAAAAAAACCACCTAACTCCAACATGCAACTTTTTTAGTTCCTGTTGAAGATACTGCATAACTTCAGGTATATCCTAAACTTTGAGCAATCCAAATATGCATTACAGGGAAGGGAGGTGCAAGAGCAACAGAAGTTCAAAACATGCCTTTGTTTTAACAGCAGTGGTAGATAATTGCCACTACAAGTCCTTCACTCACAGGCTCATATTGTGAATTAAAGCTATTCGGTTACTGAATACTCAGTGAAATGGTGTTTGTAATAAATCTGATTTTGATGAAATTAACACATTTTTCTAAGCTTTTACAAAATTTTTGATTTATACTAGGATACAAACTTTGGGGGGGGGCGGGGAGAGAAGGAGGAAGAGCCTGTTGTGCAATACTTTGAAATACTTCTGCAGAAGCAAGATATCTGAATGTATTACTGCATACCTCTCTGCCTCTGTTACCATGAGGCCTACTTCATTACATATGGCAGTGATTCGGCAAGAAATAACAAGAAGGGAAAAATATTTCAAATACGTATTCCATGTCTAGTAATCATCCCAGAAGAGAGCATACAGCTGTGAGAGCTACATTAGGGAAGTGAAAATGAGAATTTCTTCCTAACCTTAAAATACAAAATGTTCCTACAGTTCAACAGGATTGAATGACAAAGTTACATCTTGCAGACAGTTACTTATCTCTCTCTTCCTCTTAATCTTTACTTGCTAGAGATTATTTTGTGTAAATGGTAGTAGCCACAATGTGCTAGCTTTTTTGAGACATTCAAAAAGAGATGGTCCATGCCTCAGGGAACTCAGATGCTGAAGACAGGCAGGCAGGTAGACAGAAGTTAGGGGGAAAAAAAGAAAAACAAACCCAAACAAAACCAAAGCCAAAACACCAAAATTAAAAGTCAAACAGAACAACTACATTCACTATTGGTATCATGGCAAAAATTGACCTGTAAGCTATGAATGTGACAAGCTGAAAGGGTGATGATGGCTGGAGGGGAAGAACCAGCAGATGAATGCTCCTAGGTTACACTATGCACTGATGCTGCCAAGCAGAAAGCAAAATAGAGTGCAAAAAAGCTGACAAACAAGCAAGTAGGAAGCTTGACAAGAGAAACATAAGCAGAAAGTGATAGGTTTTTATTATCTTTCATGTTCTAGTTTAACTTCTGTCATTTCTTAGCTTCTAAGTAATTCGTTTTCTTATGCTACTAGGGCTTTATTAATCAAATCACTTGGGCTCTGTCAACATTCTCAAAACATTAGTTTGGTGCATCTCACCCACACAAAAATGGTTATTTCAACAGAAAGACCATTCTGTTTCGTTCACTGAGGATATCCTTCAAAGAATGTGCTGGACTTAAAATACAGTCTTTGCTGTGAGACTGGGAATGCAAATTAGATTTCTATCTTATTTTTTCCCATTTTTTTGCAAATTTCATAGGCTGAGTGTTACACAAGCACTGTTATAATTCTATACAGTGAATGATGTTCTACACATAAGCTTTTCACAAAGCAAAACTGTCCAGGACCCTCAGAGAGCTGGCATAAAGGAGCCTCATGAATACCAAGTTTGTGTCACAATTATAGACTCCCTGTTTCTGTCCTTAATTTCTCTTCCTTGTTTGCTTGACACACTTAGCTAAAATCTGCAAGTCTCAGCAATTAACTCACCAAAAATATCTGAAATGAATCCAAACACCATTTTTTTTTTTTTTTTTTACCAAAATCTAAATATTCTCCTAAACTCCTAAACCCTAACACGGTTATGGGCAACTTAAGCATCTGCAATTCCATTTCTCCAAAATAATTTTCTTACAATATTTTCCATTGTTTTCTAAGTGTCTAAACATCAAGCCCAATGAATCATGAGTGAAGTCTGCTAACATTTTTGTTGTAGTTTGTTTTGCAAAAAAATAAATACTGAACAGCAAAATTAAGGTGCTAATCCAAAAGCTCTGAAAGCTGTTCGGATTTCCACAGGATTAAAAACGTTGTTTTAAGAACTACCTATTTGAATAAACAATAAAAAGCCAATTACAGGATATCGTATTATATCATAGAATCACAGAATGTCTGAGGCTGGAAGGGATCTCTGGAGGTCATCTGGTCCAACCACCCTCCTCAAGCAGGGAACCTACAGCCAGCTGCCCAGGACCACATCCAGACAGCTTTTGACTCTCTCCAACATGGGAGACTGCAACGTTTCTGGGCATCCTGTGCCAGTGCTCTGTCCCCTCACAATAATAAAGCTTTTCCTGATGTTCAGAGGGAACACCCTGTGTTTCAGTTTGTGTCAATTGACTCTGGTCCTCTCACTGGGCACCACTGAGAAGAACCTGGCTTGGACTTCTTTGCACAGTTCCTTCAGACACATATATACATTGAGCCTTCTCTTCTCCAGGTTACAGAGTCACAGCTCTCTCAGTCTTTCCTCAAATAAGAGATGCTGAAGTCCTGTAATCTTTGTGGCCCTTTATCAGACTCTCTCAAATATGTCCATGATGCTCTTGTACTGAGAAGCCCAAAATTGGAAACCACAGACCAGGTGAGGTCTCACCAGTGCTGAGCAGAGGGGAAGGATCACCTCCCTCAACCTGCTGCCAATTCTTTGCCCAATACACCCCAGGTACCATTAGTCTTCTTGGTCACAAGGGTGTACTGCTGGCTCATTTTAACTTCGTGTCCACCAGGATCTCCAGGTCCTTTCCGCAAAGCTGCTTTCCAACTGGGCATCACTGAGCATGTCCTGGTACCTGCGGTAATTCCTCCACAACTGCTGGACTTTACACTTTCCCTTGTTGAACTTCATGATGTTCCTGCATGCCCCTTTCTCTAGTTGAGGTCCCTCTGGGTAGTAGCATGACCCTTTGGTGTATCAGCCCTCATCCCACTCATCTGCAAACTTGCTGAGGGTACATTCTGCCCCACCATCCAGATCATTAATGAAGATGTTAAACAGGACTGGACCCTATATTAACTGCTGGGGTACACTGCTAGTTACTGGACTCCAACTAAACTTTGTGCCACTGATCACACACTGTTCTAGTGATTTTCAATCCAGTCATTTCATCACAGAAGTTTATCACATTTCAAGAATGACTTCCCCTTGGTGAATCCATGCTGACTATTCCTGATTACTTTCTTGTCCTTCATATGCCTGGAAATTTCAACTAAACCCTCTTTACAGATCCCCTCCCAGGAAGTCAGTGCAGTTTGAATACTAATGTACAATATATACCTATGAAGATGTACCAAGAGCGAGAAGCATTGTGCATTGGGATGCAGTGAGCAATCCTAATGCTATGCTCTGAATTCCAAAGGATAATATTTCGCAACAGGTAGTTGGGTTGCAGTATTTGTTCAAAGCCAACCAAAGTGTAACTCTCTTCTATGAAGACTTGAGTCTCGTTGGCTGGGTGTACCTCTGCTTTCCTGTAGTGACTAACAAGCCATCCCCCTGCTCTCTGCCTTAGCTTCCTGCACCCTATTCTTTCCATTCTATTTTCAATGTAAGCTCTTCCAGCAGAGATCGTGTGCCATGAAAGTTTGTTCCTGATCTTAATTTGAACCACTAGGTGCTGCTGCAACACAGACAATAAATAATTACAGCATAAACTGTCCCATGAAATTATCTGGGATCTACACTGGATGTGACCAGACTGACCATAAAATAGGACATAAGAACTCTTAGTAATGTCATCCTTTCGCCATGCTGCAACAGAAAATGACCAGTTTCCACCCTGGGGAGCAATATTCTGGGTTGTTTCAGTTTTGGTGGGTTTGTTGGGGGTTTTTTTTGTTTGTTTTATTTTTTCTTTTTTTTTTGGTGGGGTGGGGGGTATTGACTACAAGCTTTACTCTCTGACCTGTGATTCAAAAGCCACACATGAAAATCAAGCAAGGTACAGACTGTCATTTTGCTCTCCTAAGCTAAATATGTAACAGCCATGACAAGACTCACCCTCCTAACTAAAGTTTCCAGCAGACCACATAGCAAGTAACATGTTGCATACTTGCTCCTCAAAGTAAAACGCTGACAGCCTGGCCATCAGCCAGGCCCCTTCCTTTGGATCTCCAATATCTGAGAAACCCTAGCTCTCTCAGCTATTCCCTAACAGGATATTTATAAGCATTACCAGCTTATCACATTTCCCAAGACAAGAAGTCTCAGGATGAGTAGTTCTTCAATTTGCGTTCTCTTGGGCCATATCAGGTATATCTGGTTGTTGGCAAGTTTAAAATTCTGCTAATAAATGGAGACTGGGCTGCTGCTACCAGACTGGTCTCTCCAAGAAACTGATTTGCCAGAATCATTATGACACTAATATAACGAGTATGCAAATAAGATTTGTGAACAAGTAGAGTTGTAACCATAAGACTCCCTCTGCTCACACAGACAATGCAAACTCAGTTTTTAATTTCTGCTTTTCTTTCTGCCAGTGAAGTTGTATTCTAAATTTCAAATAAACTGATATCTTCTGTGGAAGAGAAATTACAGATTTTAAGTTGACTCTTTCAGTTCCATACTGAATGCTGCTGATACCTTCAGCTGTCTGTTCTCCAAACAAAAAAACTCCAAGAAATGGAACACACAGATTCCCTTTCTATATAGCGAGTCACATTATCACCTCTTTTTAGAACGACAAATATAACACCACCTCCAACTGTAAGAGCTGTTGCCTTAAACAATCACAAATATTTCTAATGCTTTAAATAGTTGTCTGGGAGCACATAAACAGTATATAGAAAAAGTCTGTACAATGGATAAAAAATACTCCAGCTGACAGTCACCAGTGTTAAATTCATTTTATAATCCAATTTTGATTGAATCTTCAGACGCCCAGGATGAAAGTTTTCTAACCTAAATGTGGGTAAGAGTACTCTTAGCTTCCTCTTAACACCACAAACTAAATTAATTTCTGGTTTAGGACGGATTAAACTTTTCACTGCTGCTAACAAGAAGCTCAAAATCATTCTTGAAGGAAAGGGAAAACACTAGTGGATTTTGCCTTGAAACATTATCTTACATCCAACTGAAAAAGTGTACAGTCACATAACCACACTCTCACAGATCCTGCCAGTCTCCCTACAAGAAAGGGGAGGTAGGAAAACCATTAGCAAGAAACAGCTGACTGACTACAGTCAGGTGTTGCATAAACCTTTGAGTTTAGGTGATAGCCGAAACACTTCTCTGATCTTTCCTGCTTCCAACAAAAAATAATTCTGTACAGGAAGACTTGAAGTCAGTTGTCATTTCTGAGCATGTATCAATTTGTATCATCTAGTTTGACCATTTTTACAATACTCCAAACAATCTCACCCAGTAATTCAATTCATCTGTCAGCAGGGATCAACTGACCAGTCTGCATAATCTGGTCCATGGCTTTCTTCCTAGAACAGACAGGGAACAGTTGTTTCAACAACCACAGTTGTAGCCTGAAAAAAAATGAAAATTTCCTCCTGCACCCTCAGTCTGGCTCTATATGGCTGCTGAAGAAGGACCATGCTTTCAGCAGAGAGACCTACCCTTTTCTTGGGAGTTCTGACAAAAGTTATTCCAACTGTCTATTACCCTAAGTCTTCCACACTTCATTCCCGATACAAATTTGTCTGGCATTTGCTTATGTAGACTCATGATCCACAGTGTACCTTTTCTAAAGGAATCCTGGAAAGGAATTCGGAAATACTGATCCAGGATGACTTGACTACCATGCTCTGTATAACTGCCAACTGTCCAGTTTTGGGGCTGGAGCTGGGCTTTTTTTTTTTTTTTTCCTTCCAAGACTCAGGGACAAAAAAGTAGTGACCTGAAGCAGAGACTGCTCCCCAAGACTTTTAAAAATGCTTACCACAACCTAATTCTTGAAGTTTCTTTTTCTTAGCCACATCACATTGACAGTCTACAGTTCTCTCACAATCAACCCATACTCACTCCTCAAACTTACTCTGCCATTTTCAGCTGATAGAAGAAATTTATAGCAACATTTTTCTAGATATCAAATACAAAAACCTGCATTGTGCATTGTAACACCTTAACCTTTTATGTCAGTCTAGAAGGGCTCACTTTCTTTTACATATTACTCTGATCCGCATCCATGATGTTTCCCAGCTATCACTGCACCAATGACAATACTATTAGGCAGAACTAGAAGACCATTATCCCAATGTTCCAATAAGTCTATTCTCTTCTATTTGTGTCATGTTTTTCAACAGGACAAGAGAAATCTTAAACACATTCAGTCATCATATAATCGTTTTAAGTTTTGTATTTAGCCATTATAAAGACACTGTAACAAAGCAGTTCTGTAGGATAAGTGGCAGTGGTCTAAACCTGACCAATTTAACTGTCTTCTCCTGTACCCCCATTACTGCTTGTTTGACTGAAGATCAAACAAACTAAATCTAGATTTACACTGCAGGAAAAATAAAATCCAGTCTACTTATGAAAGAAAGTTTAACCTTAGCAAAATCTTCTTGTCAATGCTGAATTTCATGCTACTTTACATTTGCCTTCCTATTTTGAATTATTCTTTCATTAATATTTGAAGACTATTGTCCCTTAGTCAAACTAAAATACTCGATAATTCCGCCCCTTCCTAAAGAGAGGCATAAAAATTTGCTATTTTCTAGTTATATGGCAGCCTGTCTGTATTATTTAAAATCCCTGGTACCTACTTACAAGACTGCACTACACAGAAAAAAAAATTCTTTTTTTAGTCCATTTCAAAAGAAACTCCTGGGATAAAATTCATATGCTTTGGCTACAGATCGCAATCAACATTTGAGTCTTAAGTGTCTCTTTTGTCTTCTTTATTTTGGTCTAAAATGGTAAGTTTCTAAATGTGAATCAACAACACTTCAATAGTCCAGAAGAGCCTCTCCCAGATCACAAAAGTTGCTTCCTTGGAGCATTTGTTTTTATCCCCGCCACCAACACTTGCTGTGAAACACTGGGCCAAGTCTTTCACATGTGGTGCCTGACATGGGCATCTCTGTAAACCAGTCCTAAATGGCAGTGCACTTCCAACAGCTACAGTCATCCAGGCACACTGAAGAAATTAAATACATTACTAATATGAAGAATTTAGAAAACTAGGAGGTCTTGGAGCAGACATCAAAATAGTATGACACTTCCAACCACAGAAACTTTAAATCTCCACTCCTTCATTTGCCATTTCTGGAAAGGAATAATACTTCCCTACATTAGAGCAGATAAATAAATTCCACTTTCAGACAAACTGATATGCTGAGATGACAAATTATAGAAAACCTGGCAGCAAAACTAGGGGTATCCATTGTACTCCTGGGATGCTAAAGAAGGTTTAACTGTTCACAAAAAAATGATGAAGCTATAAAAAAATGCATAGCTACACATTCACAGCATTGATGAATGAAGTTCCCCCTAGGAAAGGAAAAATTTGATGATTACAGACTGACATGCTGTTCCGGCTTAAGGAGACAGACATTTGAAATCCAGGCTCTTTACTAAATTTGATGTGCTGAGGTTTATAACCTCTACAACATCTAACAGTTTTTAAATGCATAATTTTAATATGAATAAGGCTGAATAAGGTCCCTAATTGGTTGAAGTACATGTACTTTAAGTTTTATAGCATAATTTATTTTTTTCCTCTTATTAAGGAAATACACATTATCTTTTGAGATTATGAATGGAAAGGAATCCAAAGAAGCTCTACTTGTTTTGACTAAAATTCTTCCAGGTAAACACATTTCTGGCACCTACTGTAATTTTACTTTTATGGATACTCCTTGTAAGATGTTCTATAGCAACACTTTCATTTTGTCCTTAATAAATCTGAATTTAATATATGTTAGAAATGGATTCTGCTTTAGAAATTGAGTAACATTACTTTTGGAGAGGAAGATCACTGTGGGTAACCTTAGTACAAAAATTCCCATTCACAGCTTACAAATGACAGCTGAATGAATAGTAAAAGGGGAAAAAAGAGACTAAATGAGAAGCATTTGATATCACCACACTATTGTTTTCCCCATATGCCAACACATCTATTAGATTATTAGAAATATTAATTTCCTAGAGTACAAATTCTCTAAGTACCTACCTATGTCTTAAGAGATGTTCATATCAAAAGAACAACAATTAAAAACTATTTTTACAAACAGGCAAAAACATGTTCCCTATTATCTTCCTAATTTACTTAAGAGTTTTCCTAACAGCAACCACCAGAATCTTTTTTTCCACAGAGAACTCCACTTACCAGCTCCATCACTGTCACTAACAACTTTTTGCAGCTGTACTTTTACCTCATGCCCTGTGGAACAGCACTGCAAGGGTGTCCTGGGTTCAGCTACAGCAGTCATTTTTTCTCCTTCTTAGTAGCTGGCGCAGTGCTGTGGTTTTGACTTTCAGCCTGGGAACAACGCTGATAACACCGATGGTTTTAGTTGTTGCTCAGTAATGTTTACTCTGACCAAGGACTTTCTCAGTCTCATGCTCTGCCAGGGAGGAGGGGAAGCCGGGAGGAAGCAGAGACAGGACACCTGACCCAAACTGGCCAAAGGAGTATTCCATACCACAGCACGTCATGCCCCGTATAGAAACTGGGGGAAGTCACTATAGGAGGCCCAGATCATTGCTTGGGTTGGGCTGGGTATTGGTCAGCGGGTGGTGAGCATTTGTATCCTCTCCTATTGTTATTTCCCTTATCATTATTGGTGGCAGCAGTAGTGGTTTGTTCTTTTCCTTTGTTTCTGG
>NW_009934092.1:51709-55934 GCF_000696875.1 Nestor notabilis | reverse complement strand
TATACCTTAGTTACTGGACTGCTCTTATCTCAACCCGTGGGAGTTACATTCCTCTGATTCTCCTCCCCATCCCTCTGGGAGCAGGGGGAAGAAGAACGGGGGAGTGAGCGAGTGGTTGCGTGGTTCTGAGTTACCGGCTGGGCTTGAACCACGAGAAAGGGCAAACACTGCAAGAGCAGCACAGTATGCTTGTTTTAAAGACTGCCACATCAGGATTTCCCACAAACATAATATACTGTCCTGAAAACACTCAATACAAGCCAAAGAAAACAGTTTACCTGCAATATTCCAAACAACAACATCCCCAATCCCAAGGGTTACAAAGATAGATTAACAGAAATTCTAAAAAGATGTTCACATTTCTCATGTGAAGTCAGATTTAAATCCATTCTTAATCTTATACGTATCTTACTCTCTGCAGAATGAGTCAGATGCCAAGATGCTTCCCATCCACGGAATCCATGAGCCTCTTATGCAAGACTTGCACCCTTACTTTAGATAAAAAATGGATTTGAGGGCTGCAGTAAATAAACACACAAGTTTCTCTTTTCATTTGTATTCAAACTCTCCTACTCGTTGTTCCCTCAAGATTACTGATCACCAGCTTTTTTAGAAAGCAGTTTCAAAACTCTCCTGGATTTCCGAGTGACTCAAGCATTCTGGAAAGAATAATTACTTTTCGGAAGTCCACATGCAATTGCCTCCTATCCCAACAGCTATCAAAACCTTTTAATAAATATCTTGACACCCAAACAGATGCAACTATAAGCAAACAGTTGCTTTACAGTGAAAGAAAACAGTTTTCTTGCCTATGGCAACAACTCAAATCTCAGTGTAATGTTTTTCCATCTTATATTTCCTAAAATTTGATATATTTCATGTCTGTATTTTGTATTAAACCTTGCATGTCACAAATTAACAATCACACTTTATACAAACCTACAGGTGGAATTACTGTATGCAGTTTATCACTGAACTTTAATTTGGGCCAGTTACCACCAAAAACTAGCTTTTGATTGGTAAAGCAGAAATCGGTTTGAGTTGATGGACATTGAGGGATACTATAATAGACATTAATATCTACCTTTGAAAGAAAGTGAGAAAAAGAACTACAAAAGTCTTTTATCTGCAGTCATTTATGTTTAAAACATTTTAAAACATTTCTGAATTTGTTGAATTCAGGAAAGGGATGTGTGCTGGGGAGAGATATCAACCTTTCAAATTGCTAAACTATTTACAAAAACAGTAATATATAAATTGGACATACCACTTGTTGAACTGGGATGGTTACAATGAGCTTTTCACTGGTCTAACCATAGCCTTATGCCAAATTTAGTTTTAGCTACCTTAAAATACTAGACTAAGGGTGTGATCCATCTCTTGAATCACCCACGCAGAGTCAGATAGCAGATTTCTTTCTAAGTCTGTTTATATAAATAGCACATTCTATGATTCTACATGCAACTATTTCTCCTGGGTAGGTCAAGCCTACAGACAAAGCAGAAAAAGGGAAAATACAGCTTTCAAATGAAAAACTACATTGTTGGGAACATACATCAAGAAGATTCAAGTTCCACTTCAAGAAATGGAACTGTATCTTCACCTGTAAGTTCACTGAAGATTTTCTCTCTCCTTTTCACATTCTTCATCTTGGCTTGGGTTTGCTTTTAAATGTTTGACCATATAATCCAGACATATCTGTAGGAGCAGAGCAAATGCACAACATTTACTTCTGCTGGAGACCAGCTAACTTGAAATAGTGCTGCAACATTTGTGCCTCTTTCTTGCACCTATTACTCCAGCAAACAAATGATTAAGTAATGGTTTACTTTTACCTTTAAAACACTAAGATTTTTTAACACAGCATGGATAGAATACCTCAAGGAAAAAAGCACTGAAAAAAAAAAAACCAAACCAAAACACCAAAATGACCACATATGATATGATGAATGTTAAGTATCTCACTAGCTAAACATGCATGTCTTCATTTGCTGTCACACTGTTGTAACTGAACAGAAGGAAGGATCATTACCTGCTAATTGCAGGGGGAAAAAAATCAATTGCTGCTGCTAAACGAACTGTACTGAGATTAGTACGATAATGACAGCGATAATTTTTCGTAATTCTTCTCTTAACATCAGATCAAGAGCATTCCATATCACCAATGCCATTGCTGTTCCTGATGTATTTAAATAACCTTACATTAAGAACACCAAAGTGACTGTGCTGGGTCAGACACATATTTGTTGAGCTCGGGCTTTTTTACACTGGCAAACAGAAGAAACCTAAACAGCATTATGCCAAGCACGTGGTGATATCTCTATAGAACTTTTCAGTGACTCGGAAAACCTGAAGCACTGTTTATCCCTATTTTCTCCAGTGAATGCTTCTTTCATTAAGTTCATGAAGGTAAAACATTTAGTATCCACAAGATGGTACAGCAGGAAGTTACATACTACACTGTGCATGGAGAACCACCTCCCTTTATTTGAGCATGCTAAATACTCATTTATTTGATGGTTCCTACTCCCTGAAGAGGTCTTCCAAGTCAAGCAGGGCAATGATCTCTCCAACACAGGAGTCCCACAGTACCCAAGTTAGAGCAGAGCATGTCAGGGTCAGCCACAACTGAGCGGTCTATCCAGCAACTGGTATCTAAACCAGATGGACTTGACTACAGGCAACCAGGCCTGGAGTAGGCGCAGAAGTAGTTGCATAACCTGTTCTTACAGCCAAGGCTCCAGCACTAGAAAGGAGCAGAGAGACCACTTTCCTGCATCACTGAGAAATCAGCAAAAAGTATAATAAATTGGCAGCCTTTAATGGAATCATAGAATGGTTTGGATTAGAAGGGACCTTAAAGATGATTTTTCTTAGTCCTTCCACTATTCATCTCCATACAGTAAGCAAGGCTAGCCTACAGAGATGGGAAAAATAAAGCTAAAACATATCCTGTTTGAATTGTAAAGTCAGAGAGAAAACTCAAGGAAGTATATGACATCACCCCACAAAATCAAAGAAGTTTTCACTTAAACCAAAGCAGTATCCTGAGCTTCAGATACTCAAGCAATTTTTGAAGAATTTTTAAAAGTAAAGGCATTGACAAGATTTTCTTCCCACGTGTAACCAGCAGCAGATTAAGTATCTAAAGGTGTTTGAAAAAGAATCTGACAGTTGAGTAGTAAAAAGCTAGTAAGGTACCACAGACAACATGGGATTCAGTATCAGAATAAATTACAACAGAAGGGGTAGGATCCCCATATCTATTATGAAAGAATATGTAAATGAGATAATTTTGCTTATACAGTGATATGCTTCAGAAATGTTTGTTTTCCTCAACATCATGATTTTGAAAGCCTGATTATATTTTTTTTTTTGCTAGGTATTATGAAAAGTATAACAATTAGCCAGAAATAATCTGCTTTGATTTTAGAAATGAGAGCTGTACTTTTGGTTTCTGCTTAAGTAACCTGTAACTTTTTGTAATAATTCTAGCAAAACTAGTCATTCGTCAAGCCTAGCAACAGTAACTAAATATTAGCCAACCTCTCTCTCACCTGTGAAGCCCTTAAGCATGTGTTTACAATGATGACTCGAAGATACTGGAGACACTGCGTTATTAGTTTAGACACAAGAGGCAGTTCATCAGTAGTGAAGTATTTTAAAAATTGGCAGCATAAAGGTAATAGTTACAGTTAATTATCTGAACATTCTCCCCGCCATGGTCTGAGAACCGACCTTAAAAATGGAAAGAACAAACTGAGGGAAGATGTAAAAGACACAAACAAATCATCTGCAAGGACCTTAAATAGAAGAAAATCACTTAGGCAAAGGAAAGGCAACAGTTCAGAAAGCAGAAAACTATCAAAATATACAGAGAGCTCATGGACAAGAAAGGGCTTGAAATTAAACAAAACAAAACACACCACCAAAAAACAACAGACAGAGTTTGTGAAGAAATTGTTTTCCAGAAGTTCTTTCAGACCTAAGCAATTGCTAGGGAAAGGTGAAAGTGAAGCTCTGCAGGTTAACTGATTTTTGATTATTTAAAAAGGTAAAGGGATTCAGTAGGGTATGGCTCTCTTATTTGCTCTTTCACATAAAGGAGTGGAATAGGACATTTGAGGTGTTTTTTCCCCCTGGTTTAAGTATTTTACAAAGGTATTGAATAGCAAAGCCTCAAGTATGAAGTAATTAAAAAACCTAGAACTATGTGACTTTTCTT
>NW_009934092.1:47107-51678 GCF_000696875.1 Nestor notabilis | reverse complement strand
GGAAAGAAAAAAGTAAGAAAGGATGAGAGCTGAATAATTGAGTCTCCTTTATGAAGGCTGCTAAGCATTAAGCATTACGATTATTTGGGGTTTTTTCCTCTAAAACACAAACCACTACTACATCCCAATATAGCAGCTGAGAGCAATTTCATAGCATACACTTTTACCTGGGACATCTGGGTAGTAGTGCAGTTTCAAACTGCCATCCTGAACTAGAAAACATACCAAGCATATATACAGTTGTATCAGCAAAACTACACTTCTGCCAACAGAGGGAAATCTATTTTATAGAAGTAAATGAGCAAAATGGTTTAGGTACTGGAGGGAATTTTCCTTATGCAATCTGTCACCAAAGTCTTTCTGCTTTTTCTACAACTATAATACCACAAAGGAACTTCAGATCAAATCTACTGAACCTGATGTGCATTCTCTAAGCTGAGTTAAAAATAAAACAGCTGCTTGCAAACTCTACCCCAAAAGTCTGAACATACACACCTGGCATACCCATTATACTGTCTGCTCTTCTGGCACACTAAAAGCCCTGGAACTGATTCATCTCCTGGGCAAATTCTCTCATAGAGCAAGGACTCAAACTTACTTCACCTGAACAAGTGAAGACAGAGGTTGCTCAGTCCCAAACTATTCAAGTTCTAGATACACCTGACTGATGGATGGCAGTCCTGGACACAAATCACAGTCATGCTATTACTGGACACACACAGAATGAAGAGTAGTCAGTCATATAAATGTTATGTTAGCTGTAATCACTATTCCTAAGTGGCAAGAGTCACATTAAAAGCCATAACCTCAAATGCTCCAGGCTAAGTAAGTAAATAGTATTCTGCAACTTAGGGTGATAACAGGCTGTAGGAAGATAAGACCCTGCAGTTTGAACCAAAATCTGCAATTAGAACTAATGACAAACAGCACTATTCCTTCCTTCATGTCATACTTCGAGTCATCCTTTGTCTAAGGCCTGCTTTTTCAGTCAAGAGCCACTAAATGCATATGAAAGACTTCTGCCTTTACTAACAAGTCAGAGCATCTGTTGCTACAACAGATTCCTTTCCCTGCAGTGAAATTTTAAAGATTTCTTCTTCAAAACCAGCAAGATGACTAATTAGCAAACTTCTCAGCACAAATGCTAAACAGAAAATGTTCACACTGTTACAATGGCTAACACTTCTCTCCCAATAGGGTTAAAAACAAAAAAAACAACCAACCAAAAAACCAGCCAAAAAAACCAGTTGAACAGATGCGAGATGGATCTTCTCTGCTTATGACACAGCTGTGATTTTTAGCAACTAAGTTACACAACAAATGTATACTGGAATTTTGTTCCAGGCCTGAACAGAACATCAGCGTTTGAGAGAAGCAGCTGTTCACCATAACAGCTACCACAACATCCAAAAAAATCCAAGTAGCTAAAGCTAAGATAGACAAGGAGATACATGATGTGCACTACAAACACATGCAAAAAACTTGGATAGTGACTAGACTTGAAATCTAGCTGAGATTAAATCCTCTTTAAAAATAGACAGGAATGTAGAATGAGATTTTCAACATTTGTTGCCTTAAATAATCTGGTAAAACAGCCTCTGAACTCTGACAACAGGAACACAAATCAGTCATCGCTTTGAGAGTTAACTTTCTGAATTTTCTGCTTGAAATAAGCACAAAACCAGAGCAAGAGCTCTGCATCTCTAAAGCTTTCCTTTTTTTTCTTTTATTTTTTTCTTTTTTTTAAGAAAATAAACTTCAACAAGGAAACTTTGAAATACAGAAACTCAGATCTGCTGGATGAAATGTATTAAAAGCAAAAGGTTTGAAAGCCAAATCATAGCCTGTGCATTTGAGGGGATGGGATCTTCCTTTCAAGATTTTCTCTTAGTTTGGCAACTTTCATCCACTTCTGGAATCAAATACCACACAGTTCTCTGAGATGTTCCAGAAAGTCATTGCATCTTACCAGCAAAGTGAAGATTTCAGGTATTTTCCTGAGCCACACCAGCTCATTAGTGTGCAACTGTTCACTGCAATAAATAAAATGCTGTTGGCATTCTCAGATCTCCTACAGCAAGCAAGTATGCAAACAGCCCACACGTTGCTGGATTCTGAGCCACACATTTATGAAGTTATCCTTTCAATTCAATCTAGCACAGCAAGACCCACTTCAGTTCCACGACAATCCAAATGGAGCACTTAAGGACTTGAAAACAAACTATTTCAGTAATAAATTAAAACATACAGACACAGCATCTACCCAAAATCAGTAAATTTCATCTAGGCATGAGGGTAGTCCAAACAAATGAGAACATCATTATTCCTTAACTTTTTATAAGCTACTATTAATAAAGCATTAAAACAGAGATTGTATAAATTAATAAGGCGTAAACACTGTTGATATAACACGCAGAACACCAGGATATACTTCATCATTATTCTCTTCATGAGATGTTGGTAACCTACCACTGATGCCTGTAAATTTGTTACTCAGAATTCATAGCTCACAGGACTAAAATATCATTTGCCCTCTCCACCTCAAAACCAATTTATAAGTACTATAGAAATATGAGACAAAGCTTTCTGTAAGTGGAAGAGTTAAAATAAACAAAAACATCTCTTGGATCTGTTACTCCCCTTTTAAATGTCACCATAATTGAAATAGCGCTCCAGTTAACAGATACTAGAACTGTTATGATTCTTAATGAAATATTGAACCACTTTCCAGATATCAAAGTTTTGACTAGTTTAAAAAAAGGAACATCAACAAAATGAAATACAAAACCAAACAGCAAGAACAACAAAACCCATACAATCTTCCCCTCCCAAATACATGAATAGTCCTACTCACCAGTCTTTCTGAAATAAATAAATAACATTGTGCATTTTTCAAGACAGACAAACTTTGATGACATTCCATACGTAAGTGATCATTATCATTATCATTATCCTCATTGGAATCCCTTCCTACTTCACCTTACTGTTGCGGATTGAAAAGTCTGCCTTCCTGCTCTTTTCACTATAAAGTGCCTAAAAGCAAGAAGAAAGTATATCTGGAAGGCACGTTCACTGACAGTCCAGTGTTCTGAATAAAATGTTGATTTATGCAGTGCAATGGAAACATTAAAATAATTTCTACTACAGTCCAGTCCTTAACACTTGCAGCTCCATCTGATCTTAAAATTACTGTCTTTGGTAAGTTTACCCCAGCTCTGTACACTGTGTATTTTGTTTAAAATACTGCACAACTGAGAAGAAGGCTGTATTTTTACCATGCCTTGGTTGCTGCTCTGGCTCAATTCCAGCCTAGTAAGCTCTGCAGGACCTTCTCAGCAGGGGAGGAGAGCTGCAAGGCAGCTAAGAAAGTGTCTACATATCTGCAGGTAGCCAAGCAGGGGGCCTGCAGCAGGTACACAGATTGGAAGACTTCCAAGAGGAGGAAGAAACTGTTTAGCAACAACACAGAAGCACACTGAATTAGAGGTCTTGAAACCATAGCTTCCAGCTTCCATCACGGCATGATTTCTTTACTAAGGATAGCTGTAGTGGTCAGAACACAGAGTTGTCTGTGATTCTGTGTGATTACATGGCTCCTCAGACCCTCACCAATAACAAATACCTATGAAGGTGTGAACAGTGAAACTATACAGACCTTTCCTGTACCTCCTGTCAGGGCTAGAGGCAAACAGCCAGGCTGCCAACCAGGCCCAGGCCTGAGCTTAAGCTAATTCAGCAGGACACAAGGAACTGCTGGATGTGAGAGATAACAATGTGAGAAGTGACAGAAAATCAAAGATGACGCCAGGAGGAACAGCTGGATTTCAACGCCAGTTACGTGAGAAACAGCCAAGCTTCACAGCTAACTGAGGGGAAGTACTGGGGACCTTCTGAGGAGCAGCATTTTGCCAGGCCAGCAGTTGCTAGCTAACAGTTTTAGTTATACCATATAATTCTGAACTTCCCTTGGCAACAGTATCAGAAATACCTATTTGAGTACATATGTGACAAAACAATGAGAAGGCGTGGGTCGTTGACTTGGAAGAAGCCTGGGTTAGAGAGAGATACAGGGAAGTGAAATAGAGGGTCAGAAAACTGGAAAAGCTGTATCAAGGTATGCTGTCTAGGAATATATGCTGGGTGGCTCTGCACTTGAACACCTCAGCCTCAATCAGGACAAACCAAACCTGTTGCCCTGGCTATTCCACACATGAAACCTGCTTCTGTGGTCAAGAAGTGGGTTTCAGGAGTTTTCCCTAGCTGGCAGAGTGAATCAAGCATCTTGGCATCACTGCAACAGTCCTCATGCCATAGCTCAGTCAGTGTCTACCCACCACATCCTAACGCTTCCAAGAACACTCTCCCAGCTTCCCAACCTTCTGGTTTAAGGACTTTCTGAACAGGAAGTGTCACCTACGGATAACAGCACTCGGGGATTTTTCTTCCATGAATGTGTCTGATGATGTCTCAAGTCATATAAAACATTAGCAACTGCAATATCCAGTCGCAAAAAAATATGAGGAACTGAATCACGAGATCTACAACAGAGTCCTAAACCTCTAAGCAAGCAA
>NW_009934092.1:15140-47076 GCF_000696875.1 Nestor notabilis | reverse complement strand
CAGGAATACTGATGACTGCAATGCACTATCCATATATGAGACAGTCTGAGAGAAGAATTTGTCCTTCTAAACTATATAAATGCCAAACCTACTTAGGAAACATGTTACCACATTCTGTGTATCTGCTGTTGACAGTCATCTGTTGAAACTGACAACTGGTCTCCTGGGAATGCCAGTCCCATAGTGGTGGAAATATAAATTCTCATCTGTTTTACATGCCACCTCTGCTAAACTCTTCCTCCAGAGAAAAATGGATATAATTATAACTTTTTAAAAAGTATTCCCCCTAAAAATAGTTATGAATATTTATCTACAGATTAGTGAAATGGCCCAGCTGTACAGTCCATCTTGCAAAAATAACTTCTGATATGGCTTGAAGGATCTTGACTAGTAAATGAAAATAGAAGTATGATATTTAGATACCAACAACTCCAGTATTCTGAGCAATATGGATAGGCATTCAGCCAAGGCCTGAAAATACGCATAGCCTGGGCAACCAGAACAAATACGAAGAAAAGAGGCTGGCTGTCCTTCTTCTGTAAGTGTTAAAACTAGGGCGACCATATCCTCTACTAAGCACCAAAAGACAACTTGAAATTTCCCTCCCCCTAGTAGTTCTCCTCCCTAGCCCCCCCCCCCCCCCCCTCCCCCACCTCCCACCACAGCAGGATGTGGCTGTGCCCCAGGGAGGGACCCCCCCCCCCCACTTCTCTCCCAGTCAGTTAATGACATTACCAATGACATTACCAGCTTCAACTGCAATAACCCAGCCACTTGCAGGTCCAACATTACTGTGGGTCAGGTTTTAGTCACACCAGCAAGGATGAAAACAAGCAAATGTCATGAAAGAATTGGAGAACTCAAGCAATCATTCAAACATTTTAATACAATGTCATTAAGATTCATTATTTCAGTTCCCCATTATTCATGCTGATTAAGATGTGAGAGTGAGTGTTCTCCCTCTAAATTCACCATGAATTCCAATTTCATTCGCTGCGTATTGTCACTATTCATCTCCATGGAAACAGTTGTGATGGGAAAAACTCACTGGTATATTCACTTAGTATTGTATCATCGAGTGAATCAGACAAGAAGACTCTAATTAAAGAAGAGTCTTTCTAAATATACACACAGCCTGCAAACCAGCAATACTAACAAAATATTTTCAAAATGTTCTTAAAATACAGGCAGAGTTTTATTAAAACTAGTAAAACAGTCTTACAGACAGACACACAGGTTTATGGTACAGAGTACACAGATCAAATCCCTCCTTTATTTAAACCAAAACCCATCCATGTGGAATTCCGCTATCCCAGTATCTCATTTTCAGTCTAAGTAGTCACTCTACATATTAAAGGTTTACTTAAGGATGAAAAGTATTCTAGAATTTCAAGCTAATGACCAATTCCTAAACAGCTTCATAAGCATTAAGCTCTTATCTTCATTTCCATGTTAACTGGGATAAATAAAAAAAACAATATAAATTAATATATTCGATTTTTTTCCTTAATTAGTATGAACATTAATGTAGAGCAAGCAAAATGAAAAATCTTAAATCGAAAATTATATCAAAGTTACATGACACTTCAAGGTCCAAAAAGTAATGTATAAAGTTGGGAGAGAGGTAAGGTGTCATGCACAAAGAATCCCTATTAATGCAGGCTATTTCTTGGATGCAGCAGGAGTTAGACAAAATCTCTTCAAACACAAGCCATTATCTTTTCTGGAAAGGGCTTCTTACCTCAGGCACAGTGTGACTCCAATGCAATTGTGCTCTTCCCAGGTCTGGTGTTAGTTTGGACTCTGCTCTTCTGCCACCTTCTGCACCATACTTCATTGCACAACATAAACATGTCCTTACATGCCTATAGCAATTTTTAGATATGCTCTAAGAAAAACAAGTATCTTAGATTAATATGTGTCAGAAGGGATTTAAACCTTTTCTGCATGACTTACTGTCTTCTCCATTCAAGATTTTTAATTCCAGTAATTTAAAGGGTTTTTTTTTTAATCAGTTCAAATGTATGCACTCTTTACAGCATACATACACTTATGCAAAATAAACAAAAGCTGATTTTTCTAGCTTAAGTAAAATTCAAAGCAATTACCAGTGACAAGTGCAACTATTTTGTTGCAACACCAGCATAAACATGTCCTTCTAGATGCTTCTTAAAATCTACACAAAAATGTGTCCACATTATTATGAAGGTATAGTTATTGGGGAAAAAAAAAACCAAACCCTAAGAAACCTGTATAATAATAAACAGAGAACAGAATAACTGGTATCTCAGGTGCTTCCCAACTACTGCAAACAGAACATAAGATATATTCAGAAAATTCATAAGCACAGAAAGGAAATACATTGATATTTCATAAATGTGGAAGCTATCATACCACAACACCATTAATCAAATTGAAAATCAGTTCAAAAGTAGTTTGGTTTTAACTTGCAACAGCCAGTTAATATATAGGTCTCAAAATAAACACAAGTAATTTTGGAAGATGTGTGATATGGGGCATTTTAAAATATATACCAATGTCCTACAAAAAGATTGAGTTTGTGAAGAACTGAGGAAGTAAATAACCTTCTTCTTCTGGAACACTTGTGCTGACTTCTCAAATGCTTGTAATTAATGACTGTCAGGAGCAGGACAGTAAGATAGAAAGGTGCAAGATGTGACAAAATATGACAATTCTGTGTTCTTATTTAACATCAAATTGTGGACTACTGACAGTAGTTTTGCATCACTAACAAAAACAGCTCATTTAATTCTGACCTCTAATACTTGACTCTTTTGTTGTTCTAATAAGTCTGATTTTGTTTCACTAGGCTTTTTGTATACAGTGTTACGAAGCAGAAAGCAGGGTAGTTTATTCCAGAAGTATGCAAGCTTTTCTACAACCTATGTATTTTTTTTATACTTTATAATTTCTAACTTGTCTAACATTAAACATTACAGCTAATTACTACGCACTACAACTTAAATGAATGCATGACTCAAAACTGTTGGCCTGCACCGTTACAAAAAAGTTGTTGAAGATTATTTCATTTCACACGAAATAAGAGCACATTTTTTAAAACTAAAATAAACAAACAAACAAAAACAGTATGTGGAAAGCTGTGTATGACTTTGCTATCCTTCCAGAAGTCATCTGTGTTGGGATGCTTAGGCAAATGCATCAGGTTTCTAAGAAAACACACAAAAGCACAGCAGAAGAGCCACCTCTTACTTGACAGGAAGTATGTAGTCATATAAAAATTAAAGAATCTTTGCTTTACAATCCTAATGCTTATTTTTCCACATAGCTTAAGCATTTTTAATAGGGCATTCTCCTTGCAAAATAAAAAAAAGAACCAACTACCTTATTGCAAGCCATGCACAATACAACGTAGTGATGCATCACTACAGCTTTAATAGTGAATCTCACCAAACAGTTGCACTCATTCTCTTTATAGCTGTTCAGCATGATTTTTACAGAGTTCCATTTTTGGTAAACACTTGCATAAATCAACAGATTGAAAATCAGAAGCCTAAAGAAGAAAAGTGGCAAATCTAACTAAACGTATCTGAACAGAGGATTTTTTTCTTTTAAAAATCATTTCCTGCACATTCAGAAGTTTGAGATTCACTACTATAATCCCAAAATTAAGCAGCTAATTTAGAACAGACAACAGTGATTTTGAAGGCAAAGAACTGTGGACAGCCCATTAATTGTTTCCTTCTCTCTGCTCAAAAATCTTGTATTATGTTGCCCACATAAGAACGAGGCCCTAAGAGATTAACAGGCCACTTCAATGCTGAACTGTCCCAAATACAATCATATCTTCATCTTATTGTTTATAGAGATCATGAGAGGCCTTCAGGTCAGCAACTATTTATATTACTTCATTTTGGACAAGCAGAAAGGGAGTCCTAAGCAGCATTCTTTTTAGTCCCTAACAGGATACCTATACCATCATGATTTCTTGAGCGCTCTCTCCTTCATACATAAAGCCTACATACACTGTAGGATAAAGACATTCTCACGATCAAGTGATATCCAAAATTTCGCAGTACACAAGTTAGTACCAGCACCAGTTTTCAAGAATTCCCCTCATGCCAAAATTCTGACATCCAACATACCTACAGCATACTTCAAACAAACAGATTTTGATTATTTCAAACTCCAACTAAAGCCTTTTCAGTTATTTCTCAAAAGCATGTAGAAATACACTCATAAAAATAGGTAAATTTATCCTTCTCAATTAATTCATTTTTCAAATATAGTAAACTGTACATGTTTATTGTAGTCTCCGTGTTAATAATCATGAATGACTCAATTTGTAAGTTGCCAGTAAGGAATACATCCTGTTATCCATCAAGTAATACCCTGTCAATACTTCTGTAGAAGTACAGCAGATCGCATTTGCTTTGTAAATTCTTATATTACACTATCCGCATACATAATGACATGCCTGTGTAGTACGTAAAGCAAGTTTGATTTGTATTTCCTCTCATGCTATGGTAAGATGATGCAAAAGCAAAACAAAAGAAAAATCACACCCAATTTTTTTGTGGTCATCTTGTAGATCATCTCACCTCTTTCAAAATTGCAGAGAAAGTGAAACACAGGATTATCCCACATCCCCCTTATTCAAGACCTGTTCCACATTGCATATGTCAGTAAGGGAAACATACCACCACTAAATATCTCAACAATGTAAAATGCTTATTTTAGATAATGCTAACACATATATCACTTGCTTAAAAAAAATTCAATGGAGTACAGGGAGGTAGAGATGAATGACGAAGAGGCTTAGTGAGGAACAAAAATATTATGAGAGTTAATAAACTAATAGGAAGTAAGACTGACCTGTAATCTCCCTCAATCACAGTTCTGAACTGTTTAGGGGAAGGGAATGATATTAAGTTCGTTTTGAGACCATCTACTCCAAAAAGCTGTCAGTCAATGAACCTCTATCATGGCTGCAGACTGGAGAGAAAATGGTACCCAAATAGCAGCTGGGTATTTTGGTTGTGCTCGGGAACAAAAGTTTCATTTCCCCAAACTTATAAAACAAGTGCTACCAAATCCAAAGAGCCTTTCAGTTCTAGGAATCAGAGAAAGGTTTAGGAAAACAAAGCAATGATGAAAACTAGACACATTCTGTAAAGAAATAACATAATGAATGAAACACCTTTTCATCAGAGGACCCTTTGAGCAAAGCAAGAGATTTTTAAAAAAAAACCCTGGTTTTGGGGAGACAGGCAAAGCAGAGAAATCATTGAGAATACAAACACACAACTTCTACTCACAACATTAGGCCATGCCATGTGAAGAAAGAAGGGAAGTGGATGCGCAATTATCTGAATGAACAGGTAGAACAGCTTCTATAATGTTAGACTAAAAAGGCGCACTCAAAAGTGGATTTAGAAGAATAGAAAGGAAACATCTTAATATCAAAAAGCTTCCATGGGATGCAGAGAAGCACATGGGTAGCTATCCTTTACTCTGGTAGACGCTCTCAAACATCGAGATACAAATAAAGTATTTAAAGTGTTCTGTGCAAAACCTATGGAAGACATGTTTCTCACAGCAACCATGTAGCAAAACCAATTCATTTGTCATCTATTTAATTATATCTTGTTTCTATTCTGCTTCAAAATCACTTGTTTCTGATAAAAAGCCCTCAGATCCAGCATACCTACTAATGTGAACACATATCCTTGAAATAATCACTAAGCACCCAAATCTTAAACATAAGCATGTTCAGAAACTACCTATGCTCATATCCAACAGAAGAGAACAGCTTATATATAATTCTCCTATTTACAATTCAGAGATGGTTTAACTTTGGTGATGAGCAGATCTGCTGCTTTAGAACATTTTCTGAAGAAAAGAGGGAGAGGAATTCAAGTGCTGATTTAATATAGACAAACTTTGGCACACACTGTGATATCACACACCAAAAATGTTCTCAGAATTTACCATCACTAATGGATTAGTGGACATTGTTCTACAGTGGAGATTTTCAAATTAAAGTAATTATCTCAAGAGAGACTTGTCCACATTTCAGACCTAAGAGGGAAACAAAACATTGTATAATTAGACTAGGTGCTACAAGCACACTTCTAAAATAAACTTCTCAGTGTGTAATTGATTTTCTTTAATGATCTCAGTCCAACTTTCAAGTTTGGTCCTACTGACCTATGGCTAATTGTTTAGCCATTTTATTTACCATTTGCTTCTTATTTTTCTATTTACTTTTATTTACTATTTTCTTGAGACTTATATCTTGAAATTAAGGTGTAAAAGTGTTAAGCATTCCCAAAGGGAAGATAAGAAACCTTCAAAAGCTGCTTTAGATTCTGAATAAGCATTTTGGTTTAAATGTATTTTCTATTACTGTACTTCTGCTCGTTGTACACAGCCCTGTTTAAGTGGGAGAAGCCCTCAGGTATCATGGTTGCACTTCTTCCACACCAAAATGCAAGAGACCAGTGGAGTAAAAAATCCATTATACACCACGACAGGCAACAGCCACTATAGCCCTAATACCGAGTCATACAATGAGACATCAGTTCTCAGCACCACTCAAGGAGCAATTTTGATGCATTCTGGAACTGCCAGTGTATTTCTAGGGGCCATTTATAACAAATAGGCATTGCTAGGACACAATAATCTCAGGCATATTCCTCAAATAGAGAGAGAGGAAAGTAGAAAAACAGAAGACACTACAGACTTTTTAGAACAGGAAGAACTTCCTTCCTTCTCTTCCTGACAGATAATGCAGCTTCCAACAGCTTTGCCAAGGCACTCACCCAGCACGACAGACACCAGCATTCCAATCACAGTGACACTCTTCAAGTTGCAGATTAAGGGATTCAGGATGGGCAGGCACATGCCACGTTGACATGAAACTTCACATATGTACTGCAGAACTTAAATCATTTTCTCTCAGGATATGTGCAGAAAAAAAGTTCTTTAAAAATCAGTCAGATGAAGTAAGTACTATCAAGCATTAAGGGAGTTTTCTGTTTGTTAGTCCAAAGTAAAGGATTTCAAAGCCAAAGAACAAAGCCATGAGTGCACTATATAACTTAACTTTAGCAGAAATGTCAGCTGAGAGTTTCAAATTCCTGCCTCTTGGTCTCACCTTAACTATCCCTTTTGCTGTGCCAACAGAACGATTTCCGCAGGAATCTCAAACAATCAATAAGCCAAACACAGCCCCTAAGCCATTGGAGGGAAAAAGAAAAGTAAGGGAAAAAAAATAATCAGAAACAGTAAACTAATCCACCTTACACTGCAGCTCCACAAACCCACAAACTGCCGTGCTGACAGAGAAGGGGGTGGTGTTGGTATGGGAACAAACATCCAATAATGGGAGGGAGAACAGCAATTGCTACAAAAGGAAACAAATTTCTTATGTCCTAGTTTCATGTTCAGTGTTCCCAGACAATGCTGATTTATCTTAAGAGACAACTTCTTATCATACTGCAAGCAAGCAAGAACACATTTTCGTGAAATAAGTAATACAGCATATAGTCAATAGTCCATAATCCTTGTAACTCAAAAAACCCCCAAATAAATAAAAGGAAGAATATGGAGTTCTAAAGCTGCCTTTACTCATTGTGGGATGTGAGAAGTAAGGTTTATTATTAAAATACGACTCAATGACCCAGGGGATATTCTGTATAAGATTTGTCATGTATGCCTGGAAATTCAGGGCAGAATTACTAATCTCTATACTAACATTCACAGAGCCTGGTTCACATCCCTTTTGTTCAGTTTCTAGTAGCATTGCCATTAAAAAATTAGTCATGTCCCTGGAACAGTTTGCAGGTTGTGAAGCCTAATTTACTACCTGTAATTAGAGCTTTGCCCATGTTAGTCAAGATGCAATGCCAGGCATCGGAAAATGATCCTGGAATAGAAAGCCTTCCTTGTGAAGATCTCCAGAATAAAAAGATCCACTTCGAATATTACATAAAAGAAAACAGCATCTGTAAAAACTGAAGTTACTTCAGCAAAAAAAATAATATCAATCTGAACAAGCCAGAGAACGTAGCAAAGGCTGCTTGGGACTCTCAACAGCTCCTTAAGAGTCTGGCATCCAATAGCTACTCCTGCCCTAAAAAAATTTCGAAAGTAATGTTCCACAGCTCACAAGGCCATCTCTGTCCTCGCCAACGATTTCAATGAATGAAAAAGCACAATATCTGGACTGGTTAAATTATTTTTTTTTAACATTAAAAATGGAGAAATAGACCCAAGGGAATCTGCCTGCTGCAGAAAGCAAGTCTGTGAATTGCAATGTTTTAACTACATCAAGAACAGTACAAGAGACAGAGGCAGAACATAGCAAAAATAAAGGTGGCAGAAACATGTTGAAAATCAAGTACAATTACTTGATGGGGAAAAAACCTTACTCAAAATTATTTATATCATGAAGACAAATGCATCTATAACTGCAGATAATCCAATTAAAAATAAGATTTTATGAGTAGGAAATTAAGTTACCTGACCAACAAACATTTCAGGTTTTAAAGAATGGAATTTATTTTCCACAAGTGTCATTAAATAGGTACTTAATATAACAAACTCATTTTACAGCTTATTTAAGAACTTCATTACAGCAAAGTAACTCCCTGAAAACAATTTTTCCCTTCACTTAACAAAATAGAAACTAAAACTCTCGCAAAGCCTGTTCCTTGAGAGATGTCTTTCATACATATAAAAAAGAATTTTTCAACTCAACAAGTAGAGATCTTATTTTTCTCCCACAAAAAGGTATAGAGGTATCACCAGTGAGTTTTAAGCAGTAAAATATACAATGGAAGGCAAAACTCAACATAAATTCTGTGTTAATGAAAAAGGACTACTGTCATTACTGATGACTGAAAATTTATGTTTAAATAACCCCTCCACTGGAAAGAGGATCAAGAGAGTTACATTGTTAGTATTGTTTTTGAAAGACAGTGTATTTTCAGCATTCTTAATTCTCTTCCATGTAATATATATTTTGGCCATGCAAATACCATGGCCCCTAAAGACACAGGCCAATTTCTGGCTGGGCAGATCTCCTTCTTATGTATCTGAAAATTATGAATTCCACCAAGACTGCCCTGATAGCACAAAACAAATAAAAGAGCTTCAGCTTGGTCCAATGAAAGCTTCTAGTGCTTTCAAATCCAACGTATGTTTGTTCTACGGGTGCTTCAGGCAAGGAAAGGTAGTAGGCAATATTCATAACAGGAACACAAAGTCCACTTTGGAAAACAAAGATCTAGTTGTCTAGATCTTTGATCTGTTATGTTGTAGAAAAACAATTCAATAGTAAGTATTCCACAGTTGGGGTTTTTTTTGAAGGATGTCGTGTACAGGGAGAGTTCATGCTTTCAAGATCACACATTTCCATTCTCAGAAAGACTGACTACTGAAGGCACTGATCCCGAGATACAATCCAACAGTTAAACAAAGAATATTTAGCTTTTATTAACCAGCATTACCACACTGCCACTTAAAGCTGAAAATTCATCTGTAATTGATTTTTTCTCAAATGCCATATTTTAAGGTTTAATGATTAGTGGTACTATTCAGCTCAAACAATAAGTTCAGATTTCTCCTAGCTAGCTGAGGTAAAACAATGTCCATGACCGACGAGAAATACAAATGTAAAAAGCTGCTTAAAATATGCTTTCCAAGCCTCACACACTGATATGAGTAGTACGGTTTACTGGAAATACTTTTCTGAATCCCCTTTGCTTTGTTACATCTTGTTTATAGACAAGCAAAATACAAACTCTATGCCACTAATAGTTCCACTAACAAAGCATACGCTAAAAACATTCTCTCCTCTGATCTTCACATCCATCTAAAATCTGCTTGTCTGATCTCTCTACAAGATGGTAAGAGTGGAACATATTAACTAGAAACAAGAACAGGCAACACAGGAGGAAAATAAAAGCATCACTCAATGACAAGAATCAAAAAAGGGAGTTAGGAAGACACTTCTTTTGCTGAGCATAAACGACGACAAGAAGATTCTACGGGTATTGTTAGTGCAAAAGAAAGTTCAGGAAAACAAGTCTTCTGGCAGATGGGTAAAGACAACCCAGTGATAGATGATACAGAAAAGACTGAAATACTCAATGCCTTTTTTGTCCTGTTCCACACAGGCAAAGCTTACTCCTTAGATGACTGCAGGTAACAACAGGGTTTGGGAAAAAGTGGAGAAACCAACAGTATGTGACCAACATTTTAGGAATGCTTAGTGAAAGTGTATTTATTATTAGAAAATGGCTAATCCTTAAGAAAGGCAAGGAGAAGAGCAATGGAACAACAAGACGGACAACCTGAACCAGAAAGTACCAGGGAAGATCATGGAGCATTTCCTTCTAGAGTCCGTTTCCAAACATGATGGACAAGAAAGCAACTAGGAACAGCCAACATGGTTTTAACCAAGGACTAATTACACTTGTCCAACCTAATTGCCTACTTTAATGACATGACTGCTATGTTAGCTAAGGGGAAAGCTATGGATTTAACGTAACTTGATCTTAGTGAGGTTTGGGGCACCATCTTACACAGCATTGTCTGGAAGCTGAGAAACATGGGCTGGAGGAATGAACTGCTGGGTAGACTGAAAAATCAGTCAAACCAGCTAGGTTAAAAAATAACAATAAATGACCCAATATTCACTTAGCAGCTAGTAAAGACTATGTCCTGGGTTCAGGAGAATCCTTTTGATTCTCTTCCTCATCCCCTCCAGGATCCAGGGGGAAGAAGAGGTTGGGAGTAGTGAGCGAGCGCCTGCATGGCTCCAAGTTACTGGCTGAGCTTAAACCACAACAGACCAGAATACCAAAGGGGTCAACAATAGGTGCCAGATGATTTAATTTTATTTTTTTTTAAAGCATCACCCTGAATGATGAGGCAGCCTACGCTCCACAAAATTTGAGGAGGGCATTAAATTAGAGGGAGGAGCTGAATTGATGAATATCAGAGATTCAACCCAGAGCCCTTGAGAAACTTGAGGACTGGGCAAAATCAGAAGGGAGACCAGCAGATTCAGGCAAATTACTATTTCTGCTCAGCACTCATGACCCTGCACCTGGGACAGCATGTTCAGTTTTGGATCCCCCAGCTTAAAAGCAATGTTCAAAAATTAGAGAGGGTCAGGTAGAGAGCACCAAGATGGCCAGGGCTCTGGAGCACGTGCTTAAAGAAGACAGACTGAGGGAGTTGAGCTTACTCAGTTTGGCAAAGAAGCTTTCTGGGCTGCAAGTACACATCGCTGGGTCATGTTGAGCTTCTCATCAGTCAACACTCCCAAGTCTTTCTCCTCAGGGCTGCTCTCATTCCATCCTTTGCCCAGCCTGTATTTGTGCTTGGGATTGTCCTGACCCGCATGCAGGATCTTGCACTAGGCCTTGCTGAATTTCATGAAGTTCACACAGGCCCACCTCTCAAGCGTGTCAAGGCCCCTCTGGATGGCTTCCCTTCCAGCGTGTTGAGTGAGCCACACAGCTTGGTGTCATCAGCAAACTTGCTGAGGGTGCACTCAATCCCACTGTCCATGTCACTGACAATGTTGAACAGTGCCGGTTCCAACACCAACCTGTGAGGAATGCCACTAGTCACTGGTCTCCACTTGGACATCAAACCATTGACCAGAACTCACTGAGTGCGGCCATCCAGCCAATTCCTTGTCCACCAAGCAGTGCATCCATCATATCCCTACCTCTCCAGTTTAGAGGCAAAGATGTCATGCAGGACAGTGTAAAATGCTTTGCACAAGTCCGGGCATACGACATCAGTCACTCTTCCCTTATCCACCAAGGCTGAAACCCCATTGCAGAAGGCAACCAAATTTATTAGGCAGAATTTGCCTTGAGTGAAGCCATGTTGCCTGTCACCAGTCACCTCCTATTTTTGATGTGCCTTACCATAGTTTCCAGGAGGATCTGTATATGTATGTATACTGGTATATAAATTACTTAAAAAGTGCACCTATTGTTAAGGAACTCGGTCATCCTACATAAATACATTAACAAGATTTGAGCTCAGGAGATAACAAAGAGATTTTTTTAAAAGCCAAGAAGCCTTTTTATTACTTTTTTCTTGTTAAGAGTCATTACATGGTGCTTTGTTAGACATGCATGCCCAAAATCTGCAAGAAGCACAAGTATTTTGTGTTACAGCATAAACAAATTCCACTGAGATCTTTCTGAATCCACTGACCTTAAAATTACTTTCAAGCATGCAAAGCCATGTTATAGCAAAAAAACCCCTTCATTAAGAAGACAGAAAGGGTACTTGGCACATTTAGACAGGCTTTTACATAATTTATAGCTATCAACTGTTATTACTAATGTTTTTTGGAAGAATTTGCTTATAGTCAAATGACTGGTGAATCTTGTGTTAACTGGTCAGAGGGACAACAATCAAGAGGTTTGAGCAAAAATTCAGTATTATTGCACTCCTGGAGCAACCAATATGCTCCTCGCCCTGAAAACTTACTGAAAACAGCATGCAGTTCTACCTTCAATAAGTCCAAGAAAGCTGAGGGAATGAAGTAACAGCAAGTACAGCTGTCATCTGTTCTTTCTTAGTCAGTATTATACCTTTTTGTCTTTCCACCTTCAAACTGTTTTGTAATATTTCATATTATAAAGGCATTGCAAAATGCCTGCATATACAAAGTTTCTTCCAAAAACTACCACTTTAAACACCTGAAACATGCCAAAAGCATGCTTAGCATTGTAAGAAGCAGTTCTACATTTCACACACACATCTCTCAAAATTGTCTTTTGATACTACCTCTCAGACTAACTGCAAAATTCTAAGCAGAAAACGAGCAAAACAAGGGGTTGCATTTCTTTTAAACCAATGCCCTTCATCATCTGTAGAACACAGACCCTAAAATAAGTCTCACAAAAAAGCACCACAAGCAAGTTACAAACCATTTTTCATGAAACATGAACACATTTTTGAGATCAGGAAAGCACAGGTGATTCTCTGGTCACACATACTCTATGCCTGCTCTGTGGCAGCACTACCCTACACTAGTAACAAGAAAACCTTGCAAAATAAATGCAAACCTCTAAAATGGACTATAAAGCAAAATAAACTCAATTTGTTCAGCCAGTCTCTTGCATAGAACTGCAAGATGCAACTCTTCTGGAAAAACATCAGCTCCGTTTCACAAAACTACCTATACCCTACCAAATTTATGACAGCAAAATTTCTTCAGTTCAATTTCAGAGTAAGAAACCAAGCGATTTTGTGATCTCTGAAGAGAAAACGGTACCTTGACTAGTACTCTGAATCAATGGGATTGTGGAGAGTGATGTTCAAATAAAAAATCCTAGAGGTTGTTTTTTTGGGGTTTTTTTGGTAAAATATTTTATTTAAAATACCTATTGCCTGCTGAATAATTGACATCTAATCTAGCAAATTTTTTTTTAATCCTAGAGACCAAACTGTAGTAGATGATAGTTATATACAGCATGGGAATCTTATAATACCAAAATTTCAAAGCCAAGACTGGAAGCAAGGGAATGGGCATCAAGAATAGTGCCAAGCCTTCTATCCACCTATTACTAAACTGGCAAGAATTTCTACTACTTGATTAAAATAAAATTGAACTCTTCTACTTCCTTGCCAAAATTAGGGTGAAGTCTGTAGGAGAAGGCAAGAAGCCAGTGTTTGCAGATGGTCAACATGCTGTGCAACCCTGTTCTGGTTGAGGTTTGCATTTTCCTACAGAATCTTATGAATGATGCTACGGACGGACTTCATGAGCCAAGGTCTACCCTAGAGTTCTGAAATGCACAGCTAAAACAAATACAGTAGTCCAGGTTATTAGTTATTTACAGGCATCTCAGACCACATGAAACCTATAATGGCCTGAGATTGCTGAAAACACACAATGCACACACCAGCCTCCAACACAGGTCTTTCACCTGATGCAAGTCAAATGCCTTACCAGCGTTTCACAGTTAGGCTAGCAATGGCACAGATTCTGCTTTCATCTCTAAAGACAAAAGAATGTTCGGGAGATGCAGGTGATACTTTTTGCATCCAGTATTGTCACATTCCATCCTCACACTGACTGTTTTTCTCCACCCTTACCGAGAAGGGTTTCATATTCAAACCGAATCTTTCATTTGTGGAACACAGTTCCCAGGTCCAATTTCTCTAGCTGCTCTGCAGCCAGGCGTACTTTCTGTTTGTTACTCCTGATTTTTGGCCCAGACATATTACTCTGGTTCTAAAAACACATGCATACTTTTATTTGTAACAGTTCCTGAATATAAATGCTACCAACATCAATCATAAACAAGTAGCAAAGCATAAGAGAGCAGAGAGAAATTAGCATACTAGGTAAATACGACTAAAGACTTTACAAGTTCCTCATCTCAAAATAGCTCACTGCTGAAATATTTTCAGACCCGTACATAGTTCTCAGAATCTTTAAAGAAAAAAAAAAAAAAAAAAAAAAAAGGCAACAGAATCTTAGTATAAGTGATCTGCAGCTGAAGTTAGATATCTGCATTTTTACTGAATTCGGAAGATGTACATCTGTTATAATTTGAAACTAAAGTTTATTTACAGTTTAAGGTGCAAAGATGGTAGCTGTTAGCTCTGCAGGTTCTGCAATGCAGATATATTGCTTGCCTGCTCTGACCACTGACAATTATACAGATAAACATGTGCTGTTACTCTGTGTTCTGCCAACTGTCTTCACTTGTTGCCTCATCACTTAAAGCACAATACTATGAAGACTTAAATATTCATTTCCCCTAAAAGCACCAACCTGTTTAATTGAAGTTAATGGGAAAATTCACAACTCAATGTTAAATATGTACAGGTCCTCGGTCCTCAGAAAGCTCTTCCACTCCTAAGTTTAGAACATTTAAGCAGCATTTTTCTAACGTAAATAGAGTTATAACAGTATTTAAGCATTTTTAAAACAAATTAAGACAGTGATAAATTCTTTCTGATTCTAAATATGATTTGCATTGCAATAGCAATTGATGGTCCCAAGTGAGATTAGGATTTGTAATCTATAAAAACAGATCAGACATAGACAGACAATTAAGCAAAAGGGTTGTATCACATGAATTAGATTGAATATAGAATGTGACGTTTCGCATTAATTCCAATTTGAGGACAGTAACAGTTGGTGTTTATTAAGAGATCCTTCTACAAGGATCTTAGAAGCAGCATAATAACACTCACCATTCAATTCCTCCCCAAGTCCTTACAATTCTGTTTCTGTCTTTGACTGGCACCAGGCATGCAGCCTATTTTTACACAGAAGTATGTCCACTGATTCAGACAATGCCAGGAAAGTGAACCATGTTCAAAACTAAAGACAAGAAGGGTTTAATCCTAATCTGTAAGAAAATTCCTTCCTGACCTCCAATCAATAACCCTGATCTTAAAACTAGGACTACAAGTAAGGCCACAGAGCTTTTGGAATCATTAAGAACAATGGGAAATTCTCAGTTTTAGCAGCAATCAACATCAAATGTATTTACAGAGTAAGAAAGTGTTTTTCAAGATCTCAAATAGAAATCAGCAGAACCCCTAAATATTTGCCATTTACTGCCTTTTTTTTTCCTCCGTACCCTGGCAAATATAGATGCTTATTTCTGTAAAATTATGTACAAATATCAAAGGCACATGCTACCTTGATTCTCAAAATGGCAAGCTAAGTCTTTTGACACCTGTAAAAAGTCACTTGATCACTACTATGTACTATTACTATAGAGACTAAAAGTAAAAATGTTATCTGAGTATAGGTTAACTTTGAAGCCATTGCAATAATATGTATAATTAAAACTACTAACTCATAATCTCATTTATGCCTCCTACTACTTGCAATATGAGAAGCAGTAAGTAGTACAGAAGCTGTTTTGTATTCTGTTATGTTAACCATGACAGCTTGCACAGCAGACAGATTCCTACATGATTCTGTTGGTAAATGCCTCTACAGAGAAGTCTGACAATTTATTCCTACACTTTTCTAATTATTAACTAACTATTAAGAAGTGGAAGGACTTTGCTTCTTATTGCTGGACAGTTTAATTTCTTTAAGAGTCTTCTGAAGCATTTTGAAAATGCAAATTTATTATACCACTCACGTTGAAAGCATCATGAGACATTTAAAAAACCCTCCAGCAGTCTGAACAGAATTAACTTCAGGAAAAAATGTTTCAACTCTTTCACAGTATGCTAGCAGTTATGCTTAAAACATACTAGTCTTGCTGCTACAGCTTCTGAAGTGCGCTCAGTACAGGATTCAGATTTCCTGGTCTGAAATTGCTGGAATGACCACAAATACTCCCTTAAAAAAAACCCTAAACAACACTTCCTCTCAGAGTGCTGTTACTTCAAAGTCAGTAACTTCTGACAAAAACCTTCAATGTGAGATTCACATCATGTTTTTTAAAAAAAGAAAAAAACAAAAAAACAACACCACAAAACACACACACACACCCCCAAGAAAAAACAAAAAAAACCCACACACACACACAAAAAAAACCCAACCAAACACAACGAAACAAACCACCAAAAAACAAACAAACAAACAAAAAAAAAAACCCACAACACACACTTCAGGCAGTCAGCTCCTTCATCTTCTCTGTACAGGAGACTAGTGAAAAGAATACATTTAACTTTTACATCATGTTTTTCTTTTCCTCAACTGCTCCTTTTATGTTTTGATCCCCTACTGTCCCACCAACTCTGATAAGCTTTCTGCTCCCTGATACATAGGAACGATGACTATTATTAGGTGTTATGGCTTTAACAAGTTGATTCTCAACAATCTTTTTTGGGCTTGCCTTATTTAGTAGTTTTGTATTTAACTTGACGGCACCTCTGATCTATTTTCGCCCTCTGCATTACACCTTTTTAGTACTAGTAACTTCCTTTCTCCTGAAGTTTCAACATGTCAGCTTTTATTTTTTGGTCTTCTGATACTGTATCAAAATCTGGGGAAACAGAAGAGTACTTTGTAGTTCTTAGAAGTGGCTTATATGATGGCTACTTACCAGTTCCATACTTGGGGAAACACAGGACCACTCCACACCTTCACAGCTTGATTTCCACAGAATGGAAATGGAGGTACCCAGGCTGAATGGGAGGTACAAGGCACTGTAACAGTTGTGTGATCTAGACAAAGCTGAGACTAACACACTGTGCCATTCAAACTAGCTAAAGGTCAGCTAATTGAAGTCCTTTCCTTTGCAGCATGTGTTCCAGTTCTGAGTCTAATACAGTGACTTTAAACAGATCGAGCAGCATCTAAAAAACCATTCAGATGGCTCTTTCAGATTTCCCTTTAGCTACTTGCCTCACTTTTATATATTCTTGCTCTTATTTTTTGGTTGGGTTTCGTTTTGTTGGTTTGGTTTTTTTTTTTTTTCCTTTTTTATGCAAGCTGAACTTTACTAAAAATTACAGAGCACAACTTCTGTAGTTAGCATATCCTAAGCGAAAAGTTGCTTCTCCTCCTACAGTTTGTCAAACTACTTTTCCCTAGAAGGACTCACTATAGCATCTAGAATTTTGGTCTTTGCATTCTGCACCAATATAATCTTAACTCAGATTGCTTGGGAGTAATCCAATTTCCTTTTACAACTACTTTTTCTGCATTTTTGCCGCAAGAGTAATTGAAGTGTGTGAGGAAGGGGAAGAGAGTGAACGGCATGATACTGTTGAGCTTGGGTGAGCATGGCAATGATTGAAAGAAGGTATTACAACAAAGAAAAAGACGAAAAGCAAGGTAAAGGCCTCATGTTTTATAACTTGAATAAAGTAGAAAACATCATTCTTGTTTAATGTTATGAAACTTCTGTAATGCTTTTGAGAATACTGAGGGAGGGTTTAGAACATCATATAAAGAGAACATGGCATTATGAACAGCATAATACGCACCTCTGTCACCTACCAGCTGTCATTCACTCTTATCTAATTTTTGACCATGGACACTGTATGGCAAATAAATTTTAATTACAACATATTGGAAGAGGAAAAGTGTGAGTTACACATTTAGGCAACTTTAAGAAAAACTGATGAATAACTAATTATGCAAGGAGAGACTAGAGCTGGAACATAGAGTATAACCCTGTATTTGCTCATTAAGTTTCCTTAAAATAACAAGAGTATGCAATCCCAGAGTGTTTATAATCCTTTACTGCAAAACCACAGATCAAACCTGACACTTAGTTTAGCGGAAAAAAAAAAAAAAAAAAACCAACTTTATGTGCTTACTTTCAGCCATCTTATGCTTGAGTACCAAATGAAAGTTTTAATAGGAACCTTATTTTTTTTTAAGGTTAAATGTCTCTACTTGTGCAGACACCTGGCTGCTTCTTGCTTCACGGTACAAGATCTGTTCATTTACAACCCATTTTCATTTCCATTCTATACTGCAAACCTACAAAATTAATTCAGTCTCAGCCACATATCTTTTGACAGCAGAGTGTCCTGCAACTCAACATCCTGTTCCAAAAAACTCACTGACACAGAGATGACTAACATAGTAGGACTGAAAGAGGCAAACCATTCCTATGAATAGAGGGACTAAAGCTATATCAAATATTGTGTGCACACATTAATACTCTGCACCAATTTACTTCAGAAGAATACTTTCCCTGGAGATGAACTGGCAGTAACTTTGAAATGTTTTCTATTAGCCACCGTCAAAAAGTACATCATAAAAAATATTGATATAGCTTATATGATGTCCTAACAAGAAGCAACAAGGGAAAGACACACAAAACCTACATATTTGAATTGTCTGTTTCTACATTCAGTTCAGTTTATTCACTAAACAGAATTTCCATGAGGGATGGAACTACTAAAGTGTCATTTCCAGGTACCTCTAGTGGAATTTGTTGCTGCCTGAGCAGGGATGAACTCACATGAAAGCCTCTTCCTCTGTGGGCATTTCTTCTACCAACCAAGATGTTTTATAGGCCCCTAAAATTTTTAATACTGCTATCCCTCTATCAAATTTGATTGAAAATAACCGCTAAGCTCAAAAATAAGGCAATGGTTCCTGATCGCCTAAGACTTTTTTTTCCATAGGAAACACAAAATGAAAAAGAGAAAACATGCTGCTAAGCAGACACATGGCAGTTTTTTATTTTTTAAATATATGCATAAATATATAAATTTGAGGCCTCCTAAATGATCAAAACATTAACTTTGAAACAGCAAAAAATAAAATTATGGCCATAAATTGTTAAATTAAATTAAATCAAATGCCACATATAAACTTTGATGTAAAATCCGTAAAGATTTTTCAGTTTTATCAGGACAAAACCTTTCAATGCAATACCACACATAACAGAAACCACCTGTTTGTAGAAGTCTATATAATATACATGCTGAAGGGTTTTGTAGTAACTTTGAGGTTAAAAGAAATGTAAATGCTATTTCAGGTTTCTTTGAAAATATCACTTACATGACAGTTTCTAATTAAATGTGACCAAGAGACATCAGATTACGGACAATAAACAGAAGTAATGGATTTGACTAACAAAAATTTTGAAAATATGTGTTTTGCTTCTGTTTCAATAAGAAGTTAAACTGACATGCAAGAAAGAGAAAATAAAAATACTAAGTAACTAACCCTAATGGCTATTACAACATGATATTACACCATAGGGATTCTAGTCTGAGTCAGTACAGTAATCACATTTTCCTACTGAACACAGAGAAAAAGTTAAGTGTTCCCTGTCCCTGCGTATTAGTTTTATTTTTCTGGTCTAATTATTCTATATGGTCTAAGTATTCTATTCTACTTAAGTGTGTCACATGCACATTAACCCACGACAGGAACACCCAATGAGAACATTACATATATTACACACCTCACAAATGGCAGGCTGGAAAACATGAAATTTATGCTATCTATGGAAACTGAACTAGGAAGTTGAAATGCATGCTCAAATCTTCAAATGAAAAGACTTGTCACAATGCAACATTCTCTTTCATATTAAAAAAATGGAATATGTAACAGTATTGACTTACCACCATTTGATATTTGAACAGAAATATGATGCTAGAAGATACACGTCCTTCATATAACTTGCATTTTTAACCCCTCAAGTGAGCCCAGACCCAGGTATCTACTGTTAAAAACAAACAAACAAAAAAAAAAAACCAAAATAAAAAAACAAAACAAAAAAACCCCAACCGACTGATTTTACCCCATTATGCAATTATGTTTTTAAAACTATAACAAATTCAAAATCCATTAGTACTGAGAAATTCTCACAAGGCCAGCCAACTACCTTTCCAGTGTATAACACAAACAAAGCAAAATTTAAGAGCTGTATGACTGAAATAAAAGAAACCCTAACCCCTTACATAGGCTTATTAAGGATCCAAACCAATCTTAAAATATATTTTGCTGATTTAATTTAAATTTTCTTAATCTCACTCACAAAATCTTGTGCTATAAGAACTTCTCTTTAAGTATGCAGAACATATACATAGGACTTGGTCACACTGTGAGCTAATACCAAAAATAAAAAAGCAGAAAAGTCATAAAGAATTGCAAATACCAACACCTCTTTATATCATGAACATTTGTTCCTTGATGTTTCAAACACATTCTAAGACCACATTTTTTTTCAGTAAGTTTAAAGAGTATGTGAAGTTACCAGAAGTTATCTGAAGTATCTGAAACTTAGACAATATATCAAGTGGAAGGAAGAGGAGCAGAGAAAAAACTTCCTTCAAGAACCATACACAACCCATGAAAAACCTGGGAGAGGATATTGACAGAAAGCACATTTTTGTCCCCATGTGCCATTTCAGGAGACTGCACAAAGCTGTGGAAGTAGAAACCTCCTCTGGGGACATGCTCTATCTCCACTAACGACTCTGCAAGTAAAGCTATGCCAACCAGCCAACTGTGGCAGTTACTTGCTTTTTAGCTATCCATTTTCTCTTCAAAGAGAACAGATCTTTCATTTATTACTTTACAGTAGAGAATTCTAAGTGACTTTCTTAATTCTAAAGAAAAACCTTGGAAAAAAAATAAAGCAGATTGCAAAAAATAAATTACATTATCAAGACTGAATTTCCAGTAGTCCAAGTCTTGAAAGCTAGATGTTAAAGAAAACGTTTCATAAAGAAAACACTTAACATAGCACTTAACAGATCTCTTGTTGTTCTACACTTTGTCCTGACATATCAGCAAAGTATTCTATGCTGAAACCACACCAAGGCTGACTTAGCATTTCTCACAGAATCACAGAATACCAGGTTGGAAATGACCTCAAGGACCATCTGGTCCAACCTTTCTTGGCAAAGCATGACCTAGACTAAACAGCCCAGCACCCTGCCCAATTGAATCTTACAAGTGGCCAGCTTTGTGGGGAATCCACCAACTGGATATACATCATATATATTCTGTATTTCTGAATTAGCTGAGCAATTTCAGAAAATATATTAGAACATTTTTTTAAACACATTATAAATACCTTTATAAATGCATTTTTAGTTAAAAATGAAACAGTTCTGGACTATTGCACTACATGGTATCTAATGCCAATAGCACAGATTTAAACTGACTGAAACTCACCTCAACAATTTTTAAGCTTACATCTCCTAAAGCAATACTTAAAAAAAAAAAATTCTGTACACAGCATTTACAAAAATGTGGTAGCAACATAACCACTACAAAAAAAAAAAAAAAAAAATTCAGAAACCCAGAAGAAAATAAACTCTGAAATAAAGAGGACTAAATAGAGCATGGCTTGCCCGAGAGCCCCGCAGTCAGGCAAACATTACTGATCACTCACATTTCAGGCAACCAGTTCAGCAACCACAGGTTAACAAGTTGACCTCATACGGATCCACTAGTTTGACAGGTCCCATTTCACACTGCAGTCCATCACACAGTGCTTAGACTTGTCTGAAACAGAGCTTCAGAGATGTACCCACACATACAGAGTAAAAAAGCAAAGCTCCTCAAGCTACACTGGTCTGAAGACCAAAACAATGACATTTCCATCCCTCACATAAACCTTTTGGATTAACTGCTTAATGGAACAAAAACCAATATTGAGCATATGAAAGAAAGTTTCACTTGTGGTATTTCTTAAAAAATACTGTCTCAAATGTGTTTGCATTTGTGTTCAGCTCACATGAAACTCTGCAGTCATGAAGGAAGTGTTCCTCCTCATGCTTTTACTTTTTGGGTTTTCCCCTATAAAGTGAGTATTCTCTGTACTAAGCATCTTTCAACAGAAACCCAAGAACTACACCTGTAGGCCACCTGCTCACAATAAACAAGCATGACTAAAACGCAGTACTATTGGGAGACCTAGGAGAAACTGCATCTTACGAGTAACTTGGAAATCCTTTATTGGATTTGAATCAGTATACTACCTCCACCAGCACTATTCTTAACATGCCAAGCCTGCTGCTAAGAAGGATCTTGCAAAAAAAAAAAAAAAAAACAAAAAACAAACAAAAAACAAACAAAAAAACCCAAACCAAACAAACAAACAAAAAAAAACACCCAAAAACCCCCACCAAAACCAAGCAATTCCTTCTCTGTAAAAATGCAGAATTCCAGTAGTTAAAGAGGGATGACTATATTTTTTAATGATCTTTGTGTATAGTACAGAATGCTTTTCAAAACTGGCTTATCAGCTTCCAACCAGAGAAAGACCTCAGTTTTGCTCATAGGAGATCTCTATTAATTAAACCTTAAAAATAGAGCATTGCTCTATAGGTGAAATTTCTTTAGAAAATTTCTGTGTTTCTCAAAATTGGTTATTTTCATACGTCACAGGCTGGAAGCCTCTGATACTTTGCGGTAATAGCCATCTGAACTTACCATAGCAAATTATTTAATGATGCAATTCTAGCTACATACATATTCACTGTACTCATTCATTAAATACACTGTCCTAATCTTGTAACAGAAGACTGAAGAGACCTAAAGATTTCTTACCTACATTTGTTAATGTAAAAATAAGCAAGCTAGGTGAAATGTGCTCCATTTCCCAAATTCTGATTGTTCCCACAGGCCATTCAAGAAACAGTGATGTGTTTGTTAACAGCAGACTGGAATTAGTCATATTCAGAGAAGAGGTAGCTTGTAGGAAAGCAGCACAGAAAGAGAGCAAAAATTCTCTAGTCCACCACAAAATGTTACGGCTCACAACTCAGAATATTTAGCTTAGCACTTGGCTTTTCTTCTTGCATTAGTACTAATCTGTATTCTGGCGGTGCACAGCTGTCCCATTTTCTAATATTGCATATATTGCTAATTTAGCAATATAAATCTACAACAGAAGGTTTTCTACACTAAAATAATTTACAGTGTATGCAGCTGAGTTTTATATCTTGAGTTGAAATACAGTTAATCTGAACTAACAGGTTTATAAAAACCTGTAGTCACCTTATTAAGGTCAAGTCAATAAACGTTATTTGTACAGAGCATCCCCAAACACTTTCAGGACCCTTTTATTCTGGGAAAATACAGAATTGTCCAGAGCAGGCCAGAATCTGCAGCATACTGAAAAGTCTTAAAATGAAAACTTGCCCCTTACAATCACTGTGCCTCAATGAATTACGTTTTCTTGACAAAATAAAACCAGCATCAAAATAGGAAACTTTAGCAAAGAGGTCAGATGCTCTGCTTTTCAGAAGGTTTGATCATACATTTTCAAGACCTATGCTGCAATTTCTAACAGACATTACAGCACTGAACTCAAAATAGTTTTTGAAAGTTCTCCCTAACAAAGTGGGCCACATGTTTGAGGAAATCTTTAGTATTTCTTCTGTTGTACTAATCTGTTACATGAACAGACGTATAGACAAATTCAAAAATCAGAGATTATGTTGTTTTCTTTTTTTCCTGCTAAGTTTTTATTTTACTATACAGATTAAATAACTACTTTTCCATTAGTTCTCTTTCGGTCTCCAGAACGTCATTACTTTGTAGACTTTCTTCACTCCAATCCAGTATTTTTGAGCACAAGATTAATTATAAGAAAGTGCTTCTGTCATTTCTTAAAATAGATTCTGAGTGGGAACACATGCCATCATGATGCTGTAACTCATCAGGAAATTATGATGCAGTACCATCTTATTCTAAAGGCACCTGCTAGCTAAGATATGGCCAAGGTCATATCAGCATTTCTTATCTTTTTCAGGACCATTTTCCTTATCAAATTTAAAGAAGTCCAGCAAACAATCAAAGACACAGTATGCTTTCTCAAGAAGAAAAAAAACATAAAAAGAAATTGGCACCAATCATTTTGAGTAACTTCAATTTCGCATGGAAGTACCACTACTAAAAAAAAAAAAAATATACAAAATTACAATTGCAAAAATAGTAAGTGTACCTAACCAAAAAATACAATGAACTACACCAAGGATTTATTTATTAAGTCAAGTGAAAAAATGAAGCTGAGAACAGACTTAATATTTTATTTCTTTATTCTTTTACTAATCATATGCCATGCAAATAAGAGTTTGGGGAAGAAGGCTAGGGAGTGCTCCCCCATACTTTTTTTCATGCCTGTTACAATCTTCTTAAAGCCTACACAAATCGTTTTTGTTACAGGAAGACACAGAACAAGACCACATCAGAGAAGCCATGAAAGCTAAAACCTTTGCAAATAAAAGAGGCAGAAATATTCTTTAAAAAAAAAAAAATAATTAAAAAATTTACCTTAAACAACTGAAAGGAAAACCTGATAGTCCAGCACCTTCAGCCTTTCAGGTATACTTCCAGGCTGGGTGACCCCAGAACTTTCTGAATGCTAAAATATTTCATTTAAACGGCAACAAAACCCAGCACTCCTGCTATTACAGTATTCAAATACTTCATAAACGTTCTTGATATTTTCTCCTCATCTGCATGGCTTCTGAATCCATGGTAGAATCACAGAATGGTAAAGGTTGGAAAGGACCTTAAGATCATCTAGTTCCAACCCGCTGCCATGGGCAGGGACACCACACACTAAACTATGTCACCCAAGGCTCTGTCCTTGAACACTGCCAGGGATGGAGCATTTACCACTTCTTTGGGCAACCCATTCCAGTGCTTCACCACCCTCACAGTAAAGAACTTCTGCCTTATATCTAACCTGAACTTCCCCTGTTTAAGTCTGAATGCATTACCCCTTGCCCTATCACTACAGTCCCTAATGAAGAGATCTTTCCCAGCATCCTTGTAGGCCCCCTTCAGATACTGGAAGGCTGCTCTGAGGTCTCCATGCAGCCTTCTCTTCTCCAGGCTGAACAGCCCCAACTTTCTCAGCCTGTCTTCATACGTGAAGTACTCAAGCCTCCTCTGGACTTGTTCCAACAGCTCCATGTTCTTCTTAGGTTGAGGACACCAGAATTGCACACAGTGCTCCAAGTGGGGCCTCATGAGAGCAGAGTAGAGGGGCAGGATCACCTCCTTTGACCTGCTGGTCACGCTGCTTTTGAAGTGGTCCAGCATATGGTTGGTTTCTGGGCTGTGAGCACACACTTAAGCAGGCTCATGTTAAGCTTCTCATCAACCAACACACCCAAGTCCTTCTCTGCAGGGCTGCCCTGAATCCATTCTCTGCCCAGCCTGTAGCTGTGCCTGGGGTTGCCCTGACCTAGGTGTAGGACCTTGCACTTCACTATGCAACTTCATGAGGCTGGCATTGGCACATCTCTCAAGCATGTCAAGGTCCCTCTGGGTGACATCCCTTCCCTCCAGCGTATCAACCAAACCACACAGCTTGGTGTCACTGGCCAACTTGGTGAGGGCGCACTCAATCCCATTGTCCATGTTGCTGACAAAGATGTTGAACAGGATCAGTCCCAACACCGACCCCTGAGGGACACCACTTGTCTCCAGTTGGACATTGAGCCATTGACCACAACTCTCTTTGAGCAGCCATCCAGACTTATCCATTGGGTGATCCCATCCACCAAATTGATGTCTTGTCCAGTTTAGAGACAAGGATGTCATGTGGGACAGTGTCGAACACTTTGCACAAGTCCAGATAGACAACATCAACTGCATTGCCCCTGTCTGTCAGTTCTGTAGCCTCATCATAGAAGGCCACCAAATTGGTCAGACCGGATTTCCCCTTAGTGAAGCCATACTGGCTTTCACCAACCACCTCGCTGTTTTTCATGTGCCTCAGCATTCTTTCCAGGATAATCTGCTCCAAGATTTTGCTGTCCATGTTGCTTACAAAGATGCTGAACAAGATGGATCCCACCGATCCCTGAGGGACACCACTCGTTACTGGTCTCCAACTGGACATTGAACCGTTTACCACAACTCTTTGCATGCAGCCGTCCAGCCAGTTCTTTATCCACTGAGTGGTCCATCCGTCAAATTGATGTCTCTCCAATTTAGAGACAAGGATGTCGTGTGGGACAGTGATGAACGCTTTGCACAAGTCCAGGTAGATGACGTCAACTGCTCTGCCCCTTGTCCATCAGTTCTGTAGCCCCATCATAGAAGGCCACCAAATTGGTCAGGCATGAGTTGTCCTTAGTGAAACCATGTTGTCTGTCACCAGCCACCTCATTGTTTTTCATGTGCCTCAGTATTCTTTCCAGTAGAATCTGCTCCAAGATTTTGCCAGGCACAGAGGTGAGACTGACTGGTCTGTAGTTCCCTGGGTCTTCCACCTTCCCCTTCTTCCAGTCATAAGCCATAACTTCACCTGACTACCATGATTTTCCAAATATGATGGACAGTGGCTTCGTAAGTTCATTCACCAGCTCCTTCAGGCCTCGCAGGTGGACTTCGTCAGGTCCCATGGACTTGTGCATGTTCAGGTTCCTAAAATGGTTTCAAACCTGATCCTCTCTTACAGAGGGACTAAGATCTTCATTCTCACAGTCCCTACATTTGCCTTCCAAGACTCGGGTGGTGTGGTCTGAGCATTTGTTAGTGAAGACAGAGGCAGTCATAGAGAACTTCAGCCTTCTCCAAAACCAGGGTAGCCAGTTCTTCCGTTTTCTTCTGGAGAAGGCCCAAGTTATCCCTCTGCTGTCTTTTGTTTGCTACATACCTATAGAAGCCCTTCCTGTGATCTCTGACATCCCTGGCCAGACTCAATTCTATCTGGGCCTTACCTTTCCTGACCTGGTCCTCAGCTACCCAGACAATGTCCCTATATTCTTCCCATGCCACCTGTCCTCACTTCGACCTTCTATAAGCTTCTGGTTTCCTTCTGAGTTTCCTCAGCAGCTCTTCATCCATCCATGGAGGTCTCCTGGCCCTCCTGCCACATTTCCTTCTAGTCAGGATGCAACACTCCTGAGCTTGGAGCAGGTGATCCTTGAATACCAACAAGCAGTCTTGGGCCCCCTGCCCTCTAGGACTTTATCCCATGGAACCTTACTAAGCAGGTTCCTGAAGAGGCCAAACTCTGCTCTCTTGAAGTCCAGGGCAGTGAGGTTGCTGCATGCTCTTCTCACTGTCCTGAGGATCTCAAACTCCACCATCTTGCAATCACTGTAGCCAAGGCTGCCTTGGAGCTTCACATTCCCCACCAGCCATTTCCTGTTTGTGAGCACAAGGTCAAGCATGGCACCTCTCCTTGTCAGCTCCTCTATTACGTGCAAGAGGAAGTTGTCTTCCACACAATTGAGGAACCTCCTGGATTGCTTGTGCTGGGCTGTCCCATCCCTCCAACAGATATCAGGATGGTTGAAGTCCCTCATGAGGACAAGGGCCTGCAAGTGTGAGGCTGCTCCTGTCTGTGCATGGAGTACTTCCTCCACATAATCCTCCTAATTGGGTGGCCTGTAGCAGACCTCCACAGTAATGTCCCCCATTGCAATTCTCCCTTTGACCCTAACATACAAACTCCCAGTTGGCCCATCACCCATCCCCAGACAGAGTTCCAAGTCTCCAGCTGGTCATTGACACAAATAGCTACACCCCCTCCCCATCTGCCTGTCTTTCCTAAAGAGCCTACAGCCTTCCATTCCAACACTCGAGTCATAGAAGCCATCCCACCATGTTTCTGTGATGACAGTGATATCATATCCCATAGATATGCACACATCTCTGATTCCTCTTGTTTATTCCACGTACTACAAGCGTTTGTACAGAGTCATCTGAGCCAAGCTCTGAATAAAGCCAATTCATCGGCTGGTAGCTCTGCATCACTCCAAGCATTCATTACATGTTAATGAATCCATGGTAGCATGTAATAAACACATTTTTGCATATATGTAAAATTCAGGCCCTCAAGTACTATACAAAGCAATCCAACAAATACCACAGGATTCCCCTAGATACAGAAGTAATATATGCTCTTTAATTTTTCTGGTGGAAACTTTATAGAAGACTAAAGCTCCATCAAGACACATGCCAAGAGGCTCATATGCAGGGTAACACAGAGGTTACACCTGTGAAAGAATAGCAGCAGATGCTGCATAAGAGCACAGCGCAATGCACAAGGCTCTACGAATGGCTTGAGACTACCAACCCAGAACTTTGCCTGTAGATCCATACTGGATTACAGCAAGTACCACAGAGACAAGGACCTTGGGTTTAATTCCCTGTTAGCCTATAGAGATTCAAACACACTCATTTATTTCTCAGAAGAGTGCTTTAATTAAGAAACTAAAAGGCCAGATGCTGACAAACTTCTTATCTGCTAAAGCTAGGTAACTAGACAGGTAAAAACTAAAACGCTATGGCATCTGGACCATCAGCAAGGACCACACTGTAGCCTAATATGAGGGCACTCAGTTGAGAGAGAAAACCTAGATTCTGCTTCATAGACGATTTATGTCTTGTTAGTTGTCCTCTAACAGGAAAGAAAATGTAACAATAGCTCGAAAGACAAAGATTTGAACCCTGTTCTCTTCCCTCCCACTGCATGGTCCAAACCACTAATTTTGAGACACCAAAGCATCATCGCATCTATGGCTGTTTTTGGATCTAGTCTATGAAGTGTTACAGAGACTTGTTTGATTGACTATTTATATCTCTCTCTCCAGAAATACAAGACTTCTTAGAATCTGGGCACCTTTTCAGCCATGAAGATTTCTAATTTCAGAAGTGTATGGCTAGGGATGTAGCTCTTAATAGCACTGCTCTATAGAGAGAATAAAGGCATTCCATTTTAAAGCATATTTAAAGCTTCTTCTGCTTTTAATGCAGCATTCACTGGAGCAACCATAATATCCTCAAATGAGTATTTGCAGAAATGGATCAACAGAATTTCCTCTACTCTCTGGAGCACACAAACTCCAGTAAATCCACCTCACATGCCTAAAACAATGACTTAAAACCTTCCTCTGCCCCTGACATCCATCATCACATTATCTGTTAACACTAACCTTCTTATGTCAACTGCAGGGTGGTTGTTTTGTTTTGTTTTATGAATGTTTTCCAACATGCGTCTTTTGGATCATGTGCTATTTTTTCACTTCATCCAAAATATCTCCAAAAATCTTCAACCTACCCTTACAACACACAAGAAAGGTAATGTTCACACAGATTGACCAACATGATAAATTAACTGTGAAGTATTTGTTCATTCTTTTTAGAAACTGTTACACGCTTTCAAATACCACAGTAAGTTAAAACTACTTTGGTGCTCTGCATCTTCACCATCTTATCTCAAATTCTTATTCCCTGGAGCGAGGAGAGATGCAATCAGAACTAAAACCTCAGGCGTAAGAGAAAGGCAAATACATAACTCCACCTATGACATTTCCAGTGGATTAGCAGTGACTCAGCAAGTTAAGATGTTTGCAAACATCGATTACTAAAGAAATACGTAATCATTACAATTAGAATACTATTTTTACTGCAAGTCTGTTCTTAAGTTTAGGGACTTTCCTTTATACCTCATCCAAAAGTAAAACTTGGGTGATAAGGACCAGGACAGACCATGAGGAAAATCAAAGGCCTCTTGAATCTGTGAGAGCAAAGTGTACAACAAAAAGATACATTACATACTTCTAATACACAGAATTGTATATCTCTAAATAACCTAATTTGAACAGACTAGTGAAGTGATGCAGACCTTTGTTTACTACAGGAGAGAGAAAATTATTTCTGCAGAATTTTAGCTATCCGGCTAACAAGTTCTATATTAAAGTATTGTGTTAAAGATCTACAGAACCAAAGAGAATGAGACCTAGGACGAAGCTGTGTCCATGTAATGGTTTCAAGAAATCCGATCCTCATTACTTAATGTGAAAAGGCTTAGTAAGAAACAATATTCAAGCACAGAAAAATCCTAAAACAATACTCACTTTCTTTCAGCACAGGAAATCTGAAGTGAAATAAAAATGCATGTTGTAAAAGCATCTCTCAACTGCTAAGTTTTGTTTTTAAAAATGATCTGTAGATCCTTGGTGCAGGGACTGTTATATAAATATTTAATAAATGACATCTCATTTAATACTCACTTTGACTGTGGCCTCTAGGATCTCTAACTTACAGAATTATTATAACTTAGTATATACGTAATTCTTAGCCAAGTGTGTTTTACTAGTAAACAATATATTAAAAGTCAGGCTGGAGTAGTCAAAGCTAATTACTGAAGTGAAACCAAGCTAATACAAGAAACCAAGCTTATTCAAGAACCTCACATATCACTTTAGTATCAGTTCTTGTCTTCAGAGACTTAGAAAAATTTTCTTTTTAGCATGTAGCCTACCTGGCATATAATTTCAAGACTTCCTTTTTACCTGAGAATTTGTAAAGTACTTATTACATAAAAGAAATCTGCAAAATAGATAAAAAAAAAATATATACATTAGCTGAAACCACTTCCTACAGTTTTACACAGTAAGCAATACTGTCACAATCCAGTATCTGAAATTACATCCAATATAGAATAAATTGCAGAACAGTGACAAACCATGCAGCATTGTCAGCTTTGACATCTTTAAACCATGTCCTTACTCAAATGATCTTATTTGGGCACCCAATAAGAGGATTTTCTTCATTTACATTCACATAACATGGTTAAAAAGCCGGTCCGTAGCTTAAGATGCATCATCAGTGCATAGTAATTGATATTAGATAGCTGTGTAACAGTCCAGAGGAACATTACGGTTGTATTACATTGACTTAAATGGAACTAACATGGTTAAAACATATACTTCCCTCTCACCTCTATGAAGGAAACTCCTTGAAAGCTGAATTTCCACTTCTGATCCCATTCAGGGGACAAGAAAAGGAAATGAATATACAAAGGCTCCTAAACAGCTAGAAAAATCTAACACATATGAGAAGTTAAAATGCTATTCACCACTTGTAGGAAAACAATTAGCCAAAAATGTAAACAGACAATAGATGTTTATAAGTCTTTCCTCGTCATACGGGTTGTATACCAGAATCTATAGTAAACTACACAATGGGACAATTGCTTCCTTGCACTGTCTTGTGCACTTCCTTGCACACTTGCATTTCTTTCTGAAGAAAGGGGGCATACAGACTAGTGGAACAAGGTACTTTTTACAGGCACTTTTTGTCTGGCAGAAGGCCCTATACAGAGGCAAACTAGGCTTTTCTACCTTACTAACAGGTAGATAAAAACATGCAGCAGAACACAGAACCCAGCCTAACAAAATCTACTTTCTACAAGGAAATTACTAGCTTAGTAAGTGGAAAACACGGAATATTGTCTTCCTTGACGTCAGAGAGGCACACACAGCTAGCTTTCATTCGCTTACTAAATTGTCTTTATCTCAACCCACGAGTTCTCTCACTTTTGCCTTTCTGATTCTCTCCCTTATCACACCTGAGGCCAGTGAGCAAGCGTCTGGGTGAGGACTCAGCTGCATGGACAGGGTCAACCCACCACAATCATGTTCAGTGATTTCTTCAATGACCTCCTTTGTACACACTCCAGATATATCCTCCTGGACAACAGACTACTTGAAAGTTCACTGGCTGCAAAATGAAAGAAACACGGGGGGG
>NW_009934092.1:0-15124 GCF_000696875.1 Nestor notabilis | reverse complement strand
ACATCTTGCGGGAAAAAAAAAATCAACATTAACACCATGGTTAAAAATAATAACTTTTATAAGCAGCTAGATACTGAAAACACAATCTTCTCCGACCTATGCTAAGAAAACAGGAAGTAGAAGTATTTCATCGAGTTGCCTAAGAAGTCATTCAGGAATGTCTGATTGAAGAGAAAAAAAAATAAAAATTAAAAAAAAAAAAGAAAGGAAAAAAGAGAAGAGATGAGGTAACAAAGGTAATTATGCCAATGAAACCCTAAGATTCCAGGAGGCATCAACTCAAAGCAGTTCCAAACAAGTAAGTTTCAAGAAAATGAGCACTTGACATTTCTACTAAATTCTGTAAGAAAACTCTCAGTGGCATTCAAGAGGTTGACTTTCTCACCTAACACCAAAACCAATCCGAGTAAGATACATGACATATTTGATCAACAAACTCTGTATCACGGCATTTACACACAAAGGGAAAAAAAAGGTAGTAAATAACACCGCTAAGACAAATTTCAGTATAATTGGTAACATTATAGGTAACAAAAGATTTGACTGTCAGTCCCAAAGGAAGCATACCTTTGTCAATTCACAAAGAACAAGACTTACACAAGAACAGAACTAACAGTAACTGAGAAGTATTTTCAATACAAAAGTAGCAGAAAAGCACTGAAAAGCCATTTCTGGTATTTAGCCAGCACAACTTAAGCCAAATGAAAGATGAAAAGTCAGAAATGGAAGAAGATGTCAGTGAAGGAATCTGTTGCCCTTACTTCTTTATCTTCTATTGTTTTTAAAGAAGAGCTGGGGGGGGGTGGGGTGTGTTTAATGCTTTATTCTCTTACAAGCATTAAGAAAGTGTGCTCACACATTTTGCTTAATGGTGATGAGGTGAAGGAAAAGAAGAACTGCTACTTACCCCCCACCACCTTTTTGTAAAACTTTGGGGGTTTGTATCAGTTGCAATAGGAGCCATAATTAGATTCTGAAACCTCATCAAATACCCAACAGTTATATACAAGTTAATAAAGAAAAGTTATTAAAATGAACGGAATCTAATGTTCTCCTGAAAGAAGACAAAGCGTTAGTAAAGTAGGAGGTTGTCACAGGTCAACGGCACATCACCAGAAGTAGCACAATCACTTCAAAACCAGGAAGTCAGTCATTTTGAATCCAATAAAAATACTCACAAACAAACAGCATATGCTTCTGTGAGCACAATAAAGTGGATGGAGGGCAACTGAGTTTTGGGCCACTGTATGTAACCTCAGGTCATCAACTCAAATTGCTATCAGTGGACAACGGGTGGTGCACAAGGCTACCAGATGTGATCATAGCCCTTTAGTCTTTTTCAAAAAGTGTAACTTTTGATTTTTCCAGCTGAAGTTTGATAAAAGTGCACTGCATTAGCAATATAAGTTTTGAAGGCCTGACAAGAGTATATTCCCTAACAAAATGGAGCACTAATGCCTTGGCCAAAGACCGGTTTTTCTCACACATTATTAAAAAATAAAATAAAAAAAAAAATTAGAAATCCCACCTTCTTTCTACCGGCAGCAACTTGCTCCCATCTCTACTGTGTGGGTACAAGCATTTATTCATAGTAAACAGAGAGAAATTCATTGAAAACTAACTTGGCAAAATACTATTATCTGGATCAGCTCACATTTAGTTCACCACATATGAACAATTTTTCTGAAATAAACAAGATCATAAGGACAGGATTAGTTCTCTAGGTGGGATTAATTTCATCATAAGAAGGACATGGAGCTGTTGGAGCAAGTCCAGAGGAGGGCCACGAGGATGATAAGAGGGCTGGAGCACCTCCCTTATGAAGATAGGCTGAGAAAGTTGGGGCTGTTCAGCCTGGAGAAGAGAAGGCTGCGTGGAGACCTCAGAGCAGCCTTCCAGTATCTGAAGGAGGCCTACAAGGATGCTGGGGAGGGACTCTTCATTAGGGACTGCAGTGATAGGACAAGGGGTAATGGGCTTAACCTTAAACAGGGGAAGTTCAGGTTAGATATAAGGAAGAAGTTCTTTACTGTGAGGGTGATGAGGCACTGGAATGGGTTGCCCAAAGAAGTGGTAAATGCTCCATCCTAGGAAGTGTTCAAGGCCAGGTTGGACAGAGCCTTGGGTGACATAGTTTAGTGTGTGGTGTCCCTGCCCATGGCAGCGGGTTGGAACTAGATGATCTTAAGGTCCTTTCCAACCCTAACTAGTCTATAATTCTATGACAAATAAAATGAAGTAAAAGATGAATTAAACATAAAGAAATGTTAAAAGATTCAATACTGGTCTACTCTGAATAAGGTACTCTAAGTGAGGGAGTTTTTAGGAGAGATTATTGGGATTACAAAAATTTGGTGTATTTAGTTTATTTCTCTATTCTTTTCATAAATACAGTTACCTAATTTTGTCCTGGTTAACTGATGTATTAAAACTTTTCTAATGAATGGGATGCTTGAAGATACCTACAAAGGCATAATCATTAAGCATACAAATCTTTTTCCCTATTTAGATAGTCTGCTTTCCATTAACAGCCTTCATGCCTCATTTGTATAATCTCAGTCTCTACATTCTTTGCTAGAAGCTATACTTTTGATTTCTATAATGTGACTATCAGTTCTGTCTATACAGCCTTTCTCTCCCACTTCCCATAAAATTCCATTTTTATTATCTTTAACATTTTGTTCTAGAAGGAGTGGATTTTACTGTTAGGATTGCTTTATCAGTGACTACAGCATTTCAGTATTTTCTGCTAGTTAAAAATCATACTTTCACTGTAGATGTTATCTTAATACTGAAGATGCACAGTCAATACATAATTAGTAGCCATGGAAACATACAACACTGGACAAATGCATGGACCAGCAGACTTTACTGCAGATCTACAGTGAAATAAAGCCTTAAATAAATGCACATGGTCCACTGACTACAATTATATAACTAAATTCTCTATTTTTCATCATCCTAATCCCTCCCTGTTTTTAAGGAAATATCAAGAATCCCAAAGCCTGACTTATTGAACTAGCTGATGCCCGTGACTGGTTGTTGCAGTTACTTCCATCACATTGCTAACAGTCCGCTCAAGAGCAAGGTAATGATTCTCTTCAGGTCAGCAAGAAGGTATGCAGGACAAAAGTGAATTAAAAAATGATCTTGCACCCAGATGTTTAAACAGTTGGTGTACGGACAGATGTCCAACAAAAGCAAAATAAGTCAATAGCATATCAACTTCCATTTAGACCATATTGGGTTAGCATCCTCTAAGTTAACTTATTAGCTAATTTAACTGGTAATGATAGAAAAACTATACTCAGTTTAAATAAGATGACAAATTCAATGGTGCCAAAGGAGCCCCTCAAGCAGAGGGCAAATTAGATCTGGTAGAAATGGGTAATTTGTCACTTATATATATATTTACTTGATACAGAATATACTACATTTTATATGTACATCTATTAATTACATGTATATCATCTTCGAATTAGTTGTCAGGCATACTATACTAAGTTACAAAAACTAAATGCTAGAAGTTTTGACTATTATAAAGAAACATATTAATCAAGAGAGACCCTACTTGCCTGTAAATGCATAACATAGTGTTCACCTTTTCCCAAATTTACCACTGCAAAAGTTTAATTTTCAGCTTCTTTAGTTACCTAACATGTGCAAGTTACCAAATGTTCAGCTTCTTCATTAAGCACAGATGCCTAGCATAGCCTTCATACTCGCTTTACTACTTCTCACATGAGTCAAAGAAGTTTACATACAAAATGGGAAAAATATGTCTTGACTTAATCCCCTCCTCAGAATATTTTCCTGTAATGGGCAAATCCTTCTCTCCCTTCACTATGTTTTTTCCTACTTATTATTCAGTAGAGGCACTGTCTTTGCCTATCAGTCAGGACAAGCTAGGAAATACCAGTGAGAGGATACCTGACCTGACAAAGCAACACTTACAAGAAAGGAGACAACACTTGGTTAAATAAAGCAGCATAAGACTATCTTCTGAATTAATACAGTGAAATACAGAAAACCAACACATGATTACATGTTTGAGCTGTGATGAGAAAGCAGAAGCCCCTTCTCCCAGCCTTACTTACCCACCTGTGCAAACCAGACTCTCCCTCACACTGGCACACCTGAGGTCCCTCCCTAAACTGTTTCAATTGTTAAGGCTGCAGAAGACTAATCTCCCAGAAAGCAGAGTAGTTTTCCAATAGGTAAGCCACTTAAATTTCTTTTGCACAGAGTGAATAATGGCAGGATAGAAGAGTGTGAAAGAAAGAACAAGGTCTAAAAGATTTACAGTAGAGCTAAAAAATTGCTAGCCTTGCTCACCAGTCACATAGTGGAGCACACGTGTGCAGAGCCCAGTGCTGAGCCAGATCACACAGCTGATTCAGGAGGAAAGGATCTTTTTTTTCTGTCAGGTTAAGTTTCAGCTCTTTTCGTTCCCTGCCTGCATAGCCACACAACAGGTTATGCCAGAACAGTGCAGCATGGCAGTGAGAAGCAGCAGTGACGACAGAACTATACCCAAAATTCCACAAGGCACAAGATTCAACCAGAACAAAGTCCTGTTGGGCTCTAAAACTGTGACCATAGCAGACTGCATGGTACACCAGAAGAAAATTCTCTCTGAGTAACACAGCTTGAGATGTAGTAAATGCAGGAAGATAAAATCCCTGATAAAGTAAGTGCTACATGTATTTTCCTAAAGACAAGGTAGGTACAGGGAGAGCCTGCTCAAACTCAGTATAAGTGTAAATATACCTTTTCTCTTATTTCTTCATCTATAGCTTTTATTAAAAAAAATTGTAATTGTGCAGCTTATTTTTGATGTCTAAAATACTTTTACATACTACTGAACTTTAGGCTAGCTTAAGTTAAGAGTAATTTCAAGGCTAGTTAACAAAAGACATCTCTTAAACCTGTTTAAGTACTTTCTCCAGAGTATCCAAAGATTCAAAGGACATGCCCTCACCCACATCACCCTCACAAAATGCACATGAACAGTCCAAGAGCCGGTATCTTTGTGGACACTACCTACTCGAAGACCTCCTCAGCACCATGTACTGGAAGACCTCTCTGGCACGCACAAGAATTGTACAAAGCACACACAATCCTTTGGAGGCAAAAACCAGGAAATACCATGTCTATACTATTGTTTCTGTTTGGTTCAAGAGTGTGGATTTCAAGCTATCTCCTGATGATGCCAAATCACCATACTTTGGTTCACACTGCAGAGGATGAAAGCGCAAGTACCGAATTCATTTTGGATAAAACTAAAGAAGATGTACTCCAAGAATGCATCTAATGCACTCCCTCCAACCATTACTTACATTTCGCTCCATAGGTTTTGAGCTAGCATGAAGCAAAATACCATGTGAATGGTGTGAATCTTAAGCCCTTGGTAGAAAGTCATTTGCTCTACAAGTCTGCTTCTCTGAGGTTGCACTACTTGCCAACATAGACGTCACTTAAATTGAATGAAATCACAAAAGGTAAGTTAACTTACTGAATTACAGTCAAAGGACTTATGTAGGCACAGCATGAAAGCAAAGGGTTGGGTTTTTTTTTAATCACTTATCGTTGGAGAATTAAGAGAGCACCTACTTATCCAAATACAAAGAATTTCTGCATCTGCCTGTTTTTTCCTGAAGTGGCTACTAGTTGGAATATCAGCATCTAGGGGGTTATGTTTAAATTTACGCTTTGAATGAATTATAATATATATTTTGCTATTGCCTCAAATGGCTCCAGGCTGATGTTTTCACAATATCTTAAACATTGAGGAAGCTCTTGAATGTGCCATAATTGTTAAATACTTTCTAGATGCTAATGAGATCTCAACCATTCATTTTAAAGTGTTTTTTGTCTGCATATTTTTCACATGCACAGCTGAATCTACTTTCTAGAGGGTGAAGTACAGGTAGAACATTTTTAGCATATGTTTAATGCAGAAAAAAGATCCTAAGAATAATCTAGAGGCTTGCTAAAATTATTGGGGAGGGTACTAAAAGCTGCTACTATTCTGGTAAGAAATACTTGAAAGTGATTACTATTTCACATCTAAAATCTCCCTTATGATTTGATGAGTCTTTACAGCATCTTACACATAACAATAACCAAACATAAGACACATTATCAAGAATTAAGAGATTTTTCTAATATTAAGGATAATCCATGATGTCCCACTTTCATGCTATACAGAAATGTGCCTCAGATGCCTTTTCCAGAAAGATGTTCTGTTCATCAAAGCACACACAAAAAAATCTACTTCAACCCTTTTCTGATGAAACAATGGTGAAATGACAACTAGTATTTTCACTAATTCTCTTTGATCAGCTGCCAAGCCAAAGAGGAAAGTCATGTACTGAAACCATTGTGCATAAACTAGAGCTATACTCTTTGGAATAAAGAAATAGGAACAGGCAGGTTGAAGCTTAACTATCACAGGAAATTCTTCAGCAGTTGTTTTTTTCAGCAGTTGCTTTCAATATGAACTTTAGAATTTCCATTTTTACCTTTGATGCTTAGGAAAAAAGCTTGAGTCTTACTCAGATAAGAAGCTCCTGCACATTGGAAACACTAGTAATAGTTTTAATTATTATCCTGCTGGAATTTGACTGGCAAGATCAGACCTTAAGGTTTTACAGCTTACCTCCTTGCTTTGGAACAGAGCGTGTTCCTGAAAAACAGATGTCAGAATAGCATTAGATTCTGGAGCAGTTTAAATATACCCAATTTGAAGTGTATATACCTTACCAACATGACCATTCCCACCTTCTTGAAGCTCTGTACTTTGCCTTCTGCTCAAAGGGTTATGCCCTACAGCACTACTCTGTAGTCACACCTACTTGAAAAAGTTACAAGATTTCTGCCAAAAATCTCAACAACCTCTTAAGACTCCTGATTTATTCTACATACCTTTTACTTGTTTCTTCTTTTATTTTCCTAAATAAACTCCAGAACAAAAATCTGCATGTCCAGAATGGTTTGGAGTCCCTCTAAATGGGAGGGATTTGCATTCTCACCCTCACTCCTCAAGAATTTTCAGCTTGGTCGATTAAAATGATCATTAAAATAGCCTTTTAAATAACTTGAAGTACTTTCATTTAGATTTAGCTAAAGCTAGTAGCTAGGGAGTTATACCTCACTGATTTACTACATGCATCTATCAAGGCAAAGGAACAACATTAGCGTGACTATCTGGGAAGGAATAACAAAAACATTCTCCTAACACTCCACTTTATATATACCATTTGTTATAAAATAGTCTCTAAATTTTCTTAAAGTACTAAATCAGAATGTAACAGCAATTACGAAGTTTTAATTGGAGGGAGTTACACACATACATGTATCTGTAGCAACTTTCTCCCAGCACTTCTGGCGTTTTCTAATTATCATCCACCAAAACACTTTGTCCCTTCACTATCTTTTAAAGACATGTTTCACAACATTTTTCCTCAGTATGCTTAATTTACAGCTCATTTCTCCAAGGAAGCTGACTTTGAAGATCCTTGATTTGCTGTAGGCTTAATGTCTCCCCTTGAGAATTTAGACAACTAAAAAGGACAATGAAGCTAAAAAAAAGAGGAAATAAGTAGCTATTCTCTTTAATCTTTGGGGTTTCCGCTTTTTCTGGAAACAACAGGCATTTTTCTCACCAAATGTGTACCTACTTTTAGACATCTTGCTGCTTTCTCCTGACTTCCCCCCCCCCCCCCCCCCCATTCTTTCTCGTTTCCCCTGCCTCCCCCCCCCCCCGCCCAAGATGAAGATTCTTACAGGGAGTAGTACATAGTAAGCCTTGGGCTTCTCACCATCTACACTGCTATGCCACTACTCTACAGAATACAAAAGAACCATGTTAATGAGAAACTACCTAATAGCTCCTTGAATTCCTGGAGATTTTCTTCTTCCAGAAACATACATCACCATCCAAACTTTCCTAAGACAAGATTTGCGAGTACCTAAGTAAAAGGATACATAACCTGCCCTACACCATCTTCTCCTTTACAGTCTGGTCTGATATCAGAATCCCATGAAAACTGTTTCAGGAAGGGGTAAGAAATAGCAGAGTACAAGTGTACTGGCTTGTCTCAAATTCCTAACTACTGCTACAAGTGTCTCTTCAAGAATTAGTGGTTGAAGGCTTTACAGACTTCATCTCAGGCCTTGCTACCAATGCCTCCCTAAATGGCCTATCCCAGGGCATTAAAAGCAGCTTGCTAAATAAAAATGGAGGTGTTATGTTTTTTTAATGGCAATCTGCCTATTCTGTCATTCGTAGAGATCCTAGGAACCTTCCCCCTTTTGAGTCAGACCTGCAGGATACTTTGCTGCAATTCATTTTAATTTCTGATGTATATTGTTCTTCATCCATACAGCTTCCCATAAAATGATTCTGAATAAAAATTATTCTGCTAACTTCCCCAACTTCAGTATGAATTTAAATCCCCCACAGGATACCTTAAAAAAAAAAAAACAAAACAAAAAAAAAAACGAACCCCCCCAAACCAAAAAATCAACCAAAAAAGCACAACAACAAAAAAAACCACAAACTATCAAAACCACACCATAATATCATATAATAAATTTCCACTTCCCACTTTTAAGTCTCAAAAGTCACATATGTTATGGAGGAAAACCAACAAAATAAATACAAGAAAGATTTTTTGAATGAAAAATATTCCACATAGATTAAAAATCCCCTGCAATATACAGCACTATGAAGGAAATGAAGAATTTCATAACCACGCAGTAAGTACTCAAAAGCCCCAAAAATTTTATAGTTCAAAGCCCACACGCATTCTGCTGCTTCTCTTTACTACATAACTGATATCATTTAATTACAAAAGAAAAAAGTGTAGCTGAGAAACATGCATTTCTATTGTTGCAGTCCTAAATATGTATGAAATACTTATTACTCTATTGGACTATTTATACACTTCATATGTTGAATACATAATGAAATGGCACATTAAGTATAAAACCATTAAAGACTACTGTTCTAGGTAACTCACTTGCATCAACATTGAGTCATTTCTTTTGGGTGATGGTATACATCACTGCTCAGAACTAAATTCTGTAATACACAGCTATTCACTAAAGTCAGCCAATGGAAGTTTTGTTATTTATCTCAATAGTATGAGGAACAGATGATGTGTTTTACTCCTTACAGAATACTGTTAATATCATTCACCCACCTTGTAATAGTAGGATAGTGCCTGGTTTAACAGGATTTTGCAAAATATACATGAAGGAGATTATTCTTGAGGGTTTATGATAATTTTTTTCCACTTGGCAAGTTAGGCATAAAACAGACCTCAGTAAATTAGTATGAAAACAAAAGAAGTAAACAAGACATCACATATAAATCTCTTACTTGCAAAATGAGATTTTCTAAGATAGGCTTAATTAAGCCCATTTTTCCCAAGCACTTTTTTATGCAATTACTGTTGCCTTTAAACTTCAACTTACTTTTCTCAATTGTTTTGTGATTAAAAAAAAGTAAAAGGCTATGCTATTTTATTAATTAAAAACATCCCACATAAAAAGGCTGTTACCTGCTCATTTCCCATGTGGTTGTTTATTACACTCTTATTCTCCAAGAACAGCTTTTTCAGACATTCTGCTAAACTTTCAAGAAGAATTCTGTCATACGCAAGACTACTACTATGAGACCATTTCAATATAAGAACAGTTGTGTACTACTTCTACACATAGGTACAGAATTTTATTCAGAATAAATAAGAATATTTAATCTGCACTTCAAGACCTTACAAACATCTAACAAGTGCTAAAATTTGTTCTTACTTTTAGTTATCATGTCCTCCTGCTGCATAATATCAATCTCTCAAATTGCAGACAACAAAAACTGTATTTGCTCAAAAAGAAAAAAAAATAAAATTTCAACCCCATTAGCAGAACTGTTTCAACCAAAAGAATTTTCCCCCATATTCATAATAAACTTTTTTTCTTTTTCAATTGTTCAAGCTAAGTAAGAAAATCTTAACTTTCACTTCACAAAGACACTGCAGAGCAAACTTCTTCCTTTGTAAAATGTTAGAAATTTCACAATAGCCATTTTCAGAAAAGCTATGGGTGACACAGTACAATATAAAAGTACCTCTCAACAAAGATGCTCTTCTCTCTTACTTGAAAAGAAAACAAACAAGCAAACAATACGGCTAAATCAACATCAAAGGGGAGAAATTCTGAGCCTGCATATCAGGCTTTTGTATGCTCGACTCTCCAAAGCATGGACTGATAGTCGGATACTATGTTACTGTCCAGCTAACAGAGACAGCAGATCAACTAAGGGTTATCCCAAAACTAAGTTGGTTCTCATGAAAATCATAATCACTAATTTTTAAGGTAAGTAGCACAGAAATTTTTCCCACAGTACTGGAAAAGGGACAAATATAAACCTAGAAAAGTATCATAGCAAGCAAATTTAATTGTAAGTTAAAGAGTCTGCTGTATCAGTGGGATTCCAGTCACCAATTTTTGTTCCACACTACATATCAAAAACAGGGAGAAAAAATCCAGGACTTTCTTCCTCTTTAACAATAAAAGGTAAAGGTTCCTATTCAGCATTTTTAAACTATAAAAAAGAATCTTGGCAATTGTACAGATGGCTAGACATAAAATCTTATCATTGTAGACATGTTTTTGTGAAGACTTACGGCTACAAATGGCAAAGAAAGACATCGCCCAGTTTCTATGGATAAACTCAAGATTATGACAGCCTTACAGTTGGAAAAGACAAAAATCAATGTTGCTCAGGCTAGAATGTTTTACTCTTAATGGAACAGCAGCATTTCTCTACTTCTAGAATTCATTCACTGAAATAAACTTTCAGAAGAAAGCTACGGCTCCTAGGAACAGCTACTGACTTAAATCTTCATTTTGAAGATAAGTGTCCACAAGATGCAGTTTTTCAGAGAAAGGCAGACCACAAGCAAAAAGCTAACCAACTTCAATTTAGACAATTAGGCAATTTGACTTTAACTCTGACCAAACTTTATGTCAGCTCTTACCCTCCCTCCCACACCTCTGTGAGAAAGTTCACCATAACTCCCAATGCATGTCCAAAACGTGAACAGCATCACCTCTGAGAAAAGTTCTCGCAACTTGCATGCTATTAATGAAGAGTCCTAGACAAAAGTCATGACAGGGTACCTTATGAAGTAGGAGAGAGGCATATGAATTTTTAGATGGAAAACTGGCAGTATAAATCTCTAAGTCTGACTAACAAATAGTGACATTGTAAGTATTTTGTTCTACATTGGCAAACTTCAGATTTGCCAAAGTAGACCCTGTTTGGATGATGTCCTCAAGTAGACAACGCCCTCAGTAGCCAAGAATGCTAGCTTCAAAATGATACATTCAGACAAACTGTACACATGCAGGGTTATTTCAACAAACTAAATGGTCTCAGAAACTTAAAAGATGCTAGTGTAACCTGTCACGCTACATTGTGAAGAGGCTTAACAAGGTCTGAGGTTATGCTTTCAGAAACATTTGTCTGCTTTACTGTGCAGGCCCATGACAACAACTGGTATTCAAAATGTTTTAATCTTTACTTACAGGAAGAAAGGAAGAATAAAGTACCTGAAGAAGAAATCATTAGTGAAAGGTTGCACCTTGCCAAAACCCCTTACACCCTCTAACTGCAAAAATGTTTCATAAAGGTGAAAAGCTGTATCACTGCTTTTTAAGTCATACTAAATGTGGTAAAACTATCCTGAAAAAGAAAGTTAGTCTGGGGTTATTTTTTTGAACAAGCAAGAAATAATACAGAAAGAGGAGCAAAGACAGTAAAGGCTGTTTGTCCCTGGTGATGCCTCTTGCTAAGAGACCTACGTCAAGAGCAGACAAACACTGCTGAAGTTTCATTAGCCATTTGACCAATTTTTATCAGGAATATTCTGAAAAAAAAGTTGTAACAAAACATCAAGTTTTGACCAGCTATACTAGATGCTTACTGGACAGAAAACAAGAAGAAAATAAAAAGAAAGTGGGGATGGAGAGAAAACAGGACAAAGTAAATTAGCAACCAGAGAGAACTAGTTTTTTTCTCCCATCAGGCTAGTGGAGATGGCAACATCATTTAGATCTCTCTGGATGGTTCTAGTCAAGGGTCTGCTTAGTCCCTCACGTAACAAGAAAGGTCACAGATTATATAACTTTTGCCAATGTCACCACCAGTGCAGAATGACCTAATACTGATTCAACTCTGGGCACCGCACGCATTATTTTCCCCTTTTCTAGTGAACTTCAGCATTACAAAACTCTGTATTTAGTAATCCAGGTTCAATATCCTGACATCAATGGTAACTCATTAACATCCATTCTGTTAGAGATTTACCAAACATGAAAAGCTTACAAGGGGCAACCAGAATAATTCCATATCAATGTCTGTATTTTACTAAGGAAGTACTGTTGGACAACAGTGCAGACAGCATGCATACAATCCAATCTTTCCATAAATGTAGACATTTTTCCTCTTTTTTCTCATTTATCTATCCCCCAGTTCTTGTTTCTCTGTGTGTGCATTTCATTTTTAAAAGAAGACATTTGGAGCACTTACATGACAAAGCTTTGGCCATTGTTAGCCAGTATCTCCTCCAATATCTCATCCTCCATCACAAAACTCTCCCAAACTGATGCTTAGCATCACAGTCCCTTTAAAATGTATTTTACCATCAGGGCAACCTCATGACAACAGAACACTGAAGCTCTCTTATTAGTTTGTGTGCCTGCACTAAGTATCAATGGCAGAAGAGGGAAAACCTACATTTGGAATTCAAGTGAGCGGTATCTTTAATACGAACACTTCGTTAAACACTGAGGCTGAATACAACACTTTCATGGTTGCTTTCTTTCCATGGGTTACAAAATGTCTTGAAATGGTAATAAAGATTAGAACTCAATTTTCTACCCACAGCCTAGTGAGACTTCCTGTTAGCATAAGACACAACCCTCTGGTTTTCAAGTTTCACAGTTTTGTATTTCATCATTGTTTATTATTCCTTCCTGCTTCAGTAAATAAGCTTAAAGCTACAACTTTCTGATACTCAAAAATAAACATGAATGACATCTGCAAGTCAGCAGATACTGTATACACTAAAGTACTTTTCCAGATTTCAGGAAGACAGTTCTTCCATATTGAGAAAATGTCCTAATTATGGACTCCATTCTTCTTATTAAATCTTAACTAAAAGACCTTGATAGTTTGGATACAAGAGAAGTTAACAAGTTACTTTAAAAAAAACAGAACAAAACAAAAAAACCCACCACCAACAAGGTGCTGCATTCTGCAAAATTTTGCATTTGAACATAGTAAGTTACTTTGGCTAAACAACAAACTTCCTACTTCTCTAATCCATTGTACCTGTCTGAATTTGTCACAAGTGAAAAAATACACATTTGTTTCTAGATAGGAAACTAACAGTGCATACACAAAGGTCTGCTAAGCAAAATGAAATATGGTAACTTACCCAAAACAAAATAGAATGTAATTAAACTAAGCTACATGACAAACATTATTCACTCTGTATTAATATACTCAGGAGGGATGTGCATTAATCTCGACAAGAGACAAGACTGAAAACATGCCCAGATAATTTTTTTATGTCCCGATTTAAAAACAAACACACAACTTTATTTCAAATAAATTCAAAAGAGTTATCCCTAAGTAAATTTAAATTCCATCTGAATACTATCACAAGGTGCAATAATAGTACTTTGTAAATTGAGTATACCAGGTCTAATAGTAACATAAATCTATATGCCCATGTTGGTAAGCCCACGAGTATATGCTGTTGACAAAACAAATGGCTACGATCTTCATTAGAAAACCTAAAGAAGTCATGTTATGTTAATTATCTAATTTCTGATCACTGAGCTATTCTAAATGATTAAACAAATCAAAAAAAACCAAAAAAAAAAACCAAAAAAAATCCCACAAAAACCTGCTCATACTTAACCTTTCCATTCCTGAACTTATTCCTTCATACACCACCCAAAAAGCAATTATTAGTTCATTTCTATGAGAAAAAAACAGAAGAATGGATTTTTTAATTTGCTGGTTTTCCACAGGGTCCACACCCTCCAAAGTACAAATATTCTCTTTTATGTATTAAAGGAAATGTTAAAGTGGAAAATAATTAAGTTTGGCCAAGTATATGATAATAAAGTAACACATTTATATAAAATTCTGCTTTATGTCTACAAACATACACAAAAAGGGGGTTAGGAAAATTGTTAGAAACCAAGGTGTCTCCTTTCAAGACAGCAAAATAATTCTTTGCAAAAATTTTCAGCCTTCATTTCAAAACAACAGCATTAAGGGGCGAAAGGGCTAAAACTCTTCTTTTTGCTTATGCCTTTTGTTTTTCCTTTTTGGTCTTTTCAGTGGAATTGCAAATTATGGTACAAAGTTTAAAAAGTTTTATAGTGTTCAAACAGGATTTACAGTACAAAATAAAAAACTATGTGTTCTGAAAGATTATCTGAATCTATCATAGGAGTTAAACCATTACTTAAATGAATATTTAAATGATATACCATGTGTATCTGATACTGCATTATGGGACTATTTCCAGGTGAAAATTATTACAACTCACTGATAAACAGAAAATAATAATCCAAGTTACACAGAACGAAGTTGTAGCAAATATGCAAAGAGCATTCTGTTAGCAGACACCTCCTTCCCACTTTAACTTCTGCAATAATATACAATTGCATGCACATCCTAGCTTTCGGGAACAAAAGGTACAAACTCCCCCAGTTTGACTCACAGAATGATTTGAGTCGGAAGGAAACTTAAAGATCACCTAAGTTCCAGCCCCCCTGCCATGGGCAGAGACACCTTCCTATAAACGAGGTTGCTCAAAGCCCTCTCCAACCTGGCCTTGAACACTATCAAGGATGGGGCATCCACAATGCTTGCATCTGCTCAAACCTGCTCTGTCCTCATCAAGGATGTGACTGCCTGAAATTGGAAAGAAAGGCTAAGGATTTCCACTTCTACTGTACTGTGCTTTTCCAGCGGTCTACCGTCAGCATAACCTTGCAGCCGAACGCTTCTCAGGAACGGAGGGAGGGTCTCCTG
>NW_009934091.1:276-15425 GCF_000696875.1 Nestor notabilis | reverse complement strand
GTCTTCATACGGGAGGTGCTCCAGTCCTCATGATTCTATGTTGACACGATGTTGTTTTGAAAGACATTTACTTCCACTTTCAAAAGCAAAGCATATAAAACAATAAAAAGAATAATGACTGAAATAACAGAAATATGATTTATTTGCCATTCTTCACATAATCAGACAAGCAAAACCTTTTGGTATTGCTGCTTTCCTTGACATGAACGTCACAGTAGACTTCTAACCAAGATGACCACCAGGATACAAGACAAAAGAAGTATAAGCAAAGGTACAGCAGATCTTTTGAAAAATACCTGTGTTAATAATTCCAAATAAAAGTGTTTACACACAGCTAAATAGTTAAACTTTGCACATTCAAAAGTACCAAAATACTTAAACAAGTTATATACACTTAGAGAGGACTTACTTCTATTGTAGCAGGTTGCTAGTACACCTTTATCTGCAGGACTGGTACTAATGTGCCAAATTTCACCCACTTGATGAAGGAGAACGTTTTTGTTTATGATGTTATTTTCATCATCAAAATCTATGATGTGAATCTGCAAATACAATAAAAGAGAACATTAGGGTTTCAAATGTTTTCCTGTGGGTCTTAATTATATACAATGACTGCACAAAACAATTTAATGAGAATTTTACAACCGATATCTACTTTAATTAATTGTTATACTAACAATTTCGTATATCATTGATTTCATGCAGGATTAACTTCTGTAGAAAAAACACAAGCAATTTCCCTGTTTTGAGGAAATACTGTGTTTGTTCTTCTCAATTTTGCAACTTAAAGCTTGAAGGTGATTTTTCATTTTATGGCTAATAGTAAATAAGCCACTTGTATTGCAATTCAACACTTATAGCAATGAACAGAAACAACAACATTGCAATCCTTAGTCTAAATGTCTTCACCAATTCTGTATCCAAATCATCAAATTCAAACAACCTATGAAGAAAGAAGGGAGACAGGGAAAGAACTCTTATTTGAAACAAACACCGTCAACTTAGCAAGAAACTTTTTGAGAGTTCACTTCAGCAATCACAGATCTGTACCAACATATAAATCTGTAATACTTTTTGTATTATATGGAAAAATAAAAACATTGAACTGAAAGATGAATAAAACCAATAATGATTAAATATATAGGTAAGGGTTTTAAGAGACATACAACTAGGTTTGCTTTTTGTGATTTTGATTTTTGCTTGGGTTTTTGTTTTGTTTTTTTAATAGGTCAACATTATTTTAATTTTTCCTCCCGATTTTTACTTAGCTGTTTTTCTATATTTGCCTCAGAAACAGAAGAAATTGAGAAAGATTCTAGCCTAATACAACATACACAAGTAACTTTACTCATGGGACTAATTCCACTAAGCTCAACAGTGGACAAATAAATTCTAGAAGACTCACAGTTTTTAGAGAACTGTATCCTCATTAAAAATCCATCAGCAAAGTTGGATGAATAATGAAGAGAAAACAAATAAATGAGACATCCTATCATGACTGAATTAAGCCTACTGAATCACTGCAAAAATCTTAGCTACATAATATTATAGAAAATTTTCTTAAAATACAGAAGCTGCTAAACAGGTCTCAAGCCTAAATTGGTAATATTACATACTACTTTGTTGGGGTTTTTATAATGACTGAGCTTACATGTTACCTTTTTCTTTCTCATTCAAACACTGTCATCAGTAACTCCTACACCTGAACCCAGGACATCCTCCTTGAAATATAATGCTAGATCCTCATCATGTTATATTGTTCTTCCATTCTGTAATCAAAGGCACTTCTGTATTTGATTAGCAAGTTGTCCTTTCAAGCTTCATTTGTTGTCCTGAACCTAGAAATCCATCCAGGAATCAGGACACTATCCATAAACCCAACAGCTGCCTATCAATCTTACTGTCCAACTCAAAGAGTGACCCTCCTGCGTTTCAAAACTCTCCAGAGCAAGATCACTTAGATTTATCTGCTGTTTCACTTTAGTTTGGCATTCTGTACATTCCCTCTCTGATCTGTTCCCTGTATCACAATTTAAGAGTTTGTCTATACAAAAAGCTCTTGCTCCTTTCATTAGAGATCAGTTTAACCTCATCCCCTGGTTTTTGGTTTTAGGGTTTTGGGGTTTTTTTATAAAAATTGAAAGGCATCATCTATTCAACTTTCTATGCTTCTCTTATCAGATACATTTTGATGTTGTGAATAAACTTACAACTCAAACAGTTGACAAGTCAAACAGCTACTTTACAAGCATGAACTGGAAGACAAACAATAGCAACATATTCACAATTCTAAGATGAAACAATTTTAACAGACAGCAAGAAGAGTAACTCCTGCTGTTATTTTTACACAGCAAAACAATAATAATTGGCTTCAGCGTAACAGAGAGGAGGAGATATCTCAATTTACTGAAGCAGGTATTTAACAGAGAAACAGTGCGACTATGCAAAGATATGTCAGGGAAAATGGTGGAGAAAGGCAACCTCCCACTGGAGTCAAGAAAGTGCCCTGTAGCAGCTCAACTTAAGTCCCTGAAGGTGAATCACAAATATAAGTCACATTTAAACAGCGGAAGTTTAGATTAGATACAAGGAAGAAGTTCTTCACAGTGAGGGTCCTGAGGCACTGGAATAGGTTGCCCAAGGAAGTTGTGAATGCTCCAACCCTGGAGGCGTTTAAGGCCAGGCTGGACAGAGCCTTGGGCGACATAGTTTAGTGTGTGGTGTCCCTGCTCATGGCAGGGGGGTTGGAACTAGATGATCTTAAGGTCCTTTCCAACCCTCACTATTCTATGATTCTATAATTTACAAGTCACACACATTCTCCACCACACTAACCAGGCTAAGAGGGTCACTCAGGACGTAAGCTAAGGGAGTGCCCTTAACTACCCCATCTAAAGCCCCACGAAGGCACAGATAACCAATTACTCCTCTGTTGTTACATTTCTGCTTCAATTGACGTCACAGATAGGTACTGGAACACACAGTGAACCAATCAGATCTCTATACTGAGACTTTTAGGAAATACGAAATTTAATTCTCATGCTTGGTATTGTTTATACCCTTTCAAGTTGAAAAATTACATTCTTCACAGCTATGCCAACCAACATAGCCTACTAGAAAAAGCTGACCAGCTTAACAGAAAGAACTGTAAAAGCTCCCCAATGTTTTTTACTAAGCATCTTCATCATGTCGATTTGAATACATGATAAATTGTATTTATCAAATGGAACAGTGACCTCACTAAATACTAAGGACAAAAGAATTTTCACAGAAAATACACTAGTACCAAATACTCTACTGGTGTGATACCATGAAGACAAATACCTGCAGAAAGGAATATTCACCTGTAATAACTGCCTGACAGAAGTGGATAAACTTCAGTTCTGCACTGTGTTCTCCTTCAGTTCTTGAATCATGATCTTTCTAACTTTGCCTGATGGAGTGTAAAAATGAGCTTTACCATGGATTAGTTAGTACAGCATATGGACACTATGGATGTGGGTATAAGAAACAGTAAGTGTAAGTGAGAACCTTCTCAACATGACTGTAGTATAATAGTTAATGATACATGAATCTTGTGGAAACACCTCTTTGAAGTGACCGGTTTTATCACAGGTGAATAAACAAACAGTTAATAATCTGATCTAATTACATTGGGGAAGATTTCCACTGAAGTCTAAGTATGGAGGAAAATCTATTTAGTTCTCCACAAAAACTGGAAGAATTATGAACTGCTAAGGAAGAGAGATTAAAAGTAACCAATTTCAACACAAAATATTCCTTTTTCTTCACCTATGCAATCTCCATAATATATTTTCTTTCAGCAAGTACTCATGGGCAGCAGAGACTGAGAAATTGTTTTAGTTTTGCCAATGCCCTGTTTTGTACCTATATTAAGGTATATGTAAATTTGTGCCTGTGCATTAAGGTAAACCACTAAAATAACTATATTAGGTTCTAAAACACAAGACCAAAAATAACTTGGAGACATTTGAGAACGAGAGGTGGGAAAACAGTAAATGACATATACTGCCTTTATGTTTCCAAAGCATTGGTAAAAGCATCAAACTAAGAACAGTATAAAAAGCCACAGTTTAACAACAGTGAAATGACTGAGGACAAAAGTTCCAAAAGGACACTGTGTAGAACACTGTGCAAACAGAAACTACTTAGCAATTTCCAGGGAGTTATGAGGACCAAGTGACAAGTACTACACACTGTTAGTATCTCAAATATTGACAAAATATAAAATTGTATAAACATTTTCTTGCCTTTGAAATACCAGTGTTAATAGGAAAATCTGTTCACCAGATCACTTGCAAATGCCTAAATCGCTTCATACAGCAATAAACCTCAGTGAGGCAGAAGTTACCATGCCAGCTACCATGTACAGAAGTTAACATATACAACTACTGCTCTACACCTGTCTGCAACTGGAAGAGAAGAAATATTCTGCACATGATGGCACTGCGTAAGAAAACTCTCACAGTACAACACTTGGGCAAGCGCTAGAGGTTATGAGCCAGCTCGTAATAACTGGAAAAGTTTTTAAGCAAATCTAGAGAACTTAGTGCTGAATTAAGCAATAATGACTTGAGGCCTTGGGCACTTCCTGGGGATTATCAACTAGCTGAGAGGAGCTGATGGCCTGAGGCACAGCTAAAGGCCAATAACCTCCAAACATTTGTTAATACACCTGGAAGTGTCCTGCATTTCTGTTAATGTTATTCATTAGAAAAAGCAAACCATACTCAAAGTATGTGTAAGTATTTCCAAAATACATAGTACGTGCCCAACCAACTTACCTAAATCAGAACACTTAAATTGAAGATCTGCTGGATATCAACTAGTAAGTGAGAATCATTCTCCAAAATACAAGTTTGCATCAAGATTTAATCAGTTGAACCAAGAAGTAAACAAAACAACACCAAAAAAAAAAACCAAAAAAACCCAAACCACACACACATAGAAATCACAGTAGAAATCACCTTATAACCAAATGTCTGAAAAACATCTGAGACAGTACAAATATAATCATGTATATTTATTTGTAGCTAACTTAGTCTGCCTTTTCTTTTGTTACTGGTGTTACAAGTATTACCAGAAATGTAAAGAAACTGAATACTCCACCCCCTTAGGCCTCTGAAGACTTTTTCCTTGAGCCTCAGCCGGTACTATCATTGAGTAACAAACTCAAAACCTCATCAGAAATTGATAGCTTACATCTCGCAAAGATATATATAGTTCTAAATTTGTTTTGTGCAGTCTGTTACTGACCAGCTTCAGAAGAGTAGGTGACTGTATCCATTCTAGGGGCTTCTGTGGTGGGTGTTAGCCTTGGTTCTCACCCTGCCACTTGCTCTCCATCAGAAGGATGGGGGAAAAGAGGAACAGAAAGGAGAAAGCACGTGGGCCAAGCTAAAACCAGGGAGATAGCTTACCAATTACTGTTGTGGGCAAACCAGGCTTGACTTAGGTAAATGAATTAATTTATTGCCAATTAACATGAAAATGTAATTACTAATTTGGTAGTAGGAAAGAAAACCCTTAAACCAACACTTTCTTTCCCACCTTTCCCAGGTTCAACTTCACTCCAGACTGCTTCAACCCCCTGAAAGCAGTGCAAAAGCGTGTGGGGCAGTAGTGGTTATGGTCAGTACCTTCCTTCAGGAACACCCATCTGCTCTGACGCAGGTGTTCCACAGGCTGCAGTGGATACCTGCTCCACTTTGTTGCCCTTCTGTTGTTCCCTCCTCCTCTTTCCTTCCAGCATTTCTTCCTTTCTTGTTTTCACAAAGGTGCCATCAGGCTGACTGGCTCAGCTGGTGTTCCACAGCAAGTTTACCAGAACCAGCCATGTCTGACATGGGCAGCCCCAGCCTCTTCTTATGGAGGCCACCACTGCAGCACACCTGCTACCAAAGCCTTGCCACCTGCACTCAATACAGCTTTCTAATTCTTCTGGCCTCAAGGTCTTCCTTCTGTATGAAGGCATTTACTGAAATTTAGTCGCAAAAATTAAAATTGCTGTACAATGAGAAGTATTGTACTCTTAATTGTGGAGGAAACAGCCTAACACAAACTGAGCCACAAAAGTCACTCACATTTTATCTTAAATTACTGTTAAACTTATGATCAGAAAGGACATAGCTGATTGCCAGTAATTAATAATGAAAAATACAGTTTCTGAAGCTTCATATACACCGAACTGTGCACATACTAGGAGTCCCATTAAAGGCAATCAAGGCTTAAAGACTTTCGTTTTATTTTGTATCTCTTCTTTGATATAAAGATATCTCCAGAGAATCTACAGATTTCAATTAACAAAAATATGGCAATTTCTTTACTAAACCAATCTGATTTAGTCAGACAATTTAGAAGAGTCATTTAATTTTCAGAAAAATACACACAGACTTCATTCACTTACATTTCTTACCAATATCTTTACATTCTATTTACAAAAGTCTTCAACTTGACTATAACTTTATGTTCAAATTCAATGGGGGGACCAACGGCGGGGGGAGAAGGAAGAGGGAAGATACTAGAAAACTGTTAAAAAAAACCAAACAAACAAAAAAAAAAATTACAACTGACATTTGACAGAAAAATTACCTGATTATCATATCTAAGAGACTGTGTTCCAACCAAAAATCTTATTGCATCTGTTTCTGCTGTCTGAGGTGTTAAAGCTCGTGCCTAGGGAAGAAGAAAGCCATTAGAAAAGTCCAATACATACAATCTATTAATTTCAGAAAAAAATCTTGAAGCTTATATGTCAATTATCATGCAAAACATTACATTCTTACAATCTGTAGACCTTCCTGCCCTTTACATCTATTTTGGTTAAGACATTTTTTGTGCAGTTTCTCACATCTGTGAGGTGCATGGAACATACAGGTGCTAAATGCATTACTAGCCTTCATTATAACGGTGGTAACATTCGATATTCATAGAACTGTTTGGGTTGGAAGGAACCTTAAAGATCATCTAGTTCCAAACCCCCTACCATGGGCAGGGACACCTCTTACTAGACCAGGTTGCTCCAAGCCCCGTCCAACCAGGGATGGGGCAGCCACAGCTTCTTAGGGCAACCTGTGCCAGCACCTTACCACCCTCATAGTAAACAATTTCTTCCTAATGTCTAATGTAAATCTACCCTGTGTCAGTTTAAAGCCATTCCCCCTTGTCCTGTCACTATGTGCCCTTGTACGAAGTCCCTCTCCAGCTTTCTTGCAGGCCCCCTGTAGGTACGAGAAGGCTGCTAGAGCTTTCTCTTCTCCAGGCTGAACAAGCCCAATTCTCTCAGCCTGTCTTCACAGGAGAGGCGCTCTGAGCAATTTCAGGCCCTTCTCTGGACTCACCCAAGCAGGTCCACGTCCTTCTTATGTTGTGGGCCCCAGAGCTGAACGAAGTCCTCCAGGTTGGCTCTCACAAGAGTAGAGGGGGAGAATCACCTCCCTCCATCTGCTGACCACACTCCTTTTGATGCAGCCCAGCATGCAGTTGGCTTTCCAGGCTACAAGTGCACACTGCCAGCTCATGTTGAACTTTTCATCAAGCAACACCTCAGACCTCGTCTCAATCCATCCTCTGCCCAGCCTGTAGCTGTGCTTGGGATTGCCCTGACCCAGGTGTAGGATCTTGCACTTGGCCTTGTTGAACTTCATGAGCTTAGCACCTCTCAAGCCTGTCAGGGTCCCACTGGATGGCATCCCTTCCCTCCATTTTAATTATTGCCATACTACACTAGTACTTCCAAACTAATTCTCCTTTATCAACTGAAAAAACTCCACACAACAGTGGACAGTTCTTAAATATGTTTGCTACAATATCCAAGAAAGAGGCTGTTCCTGCAGAAGTTTTCACACCATTCAGACTGAAGATGCCTGCATAAAAATTGACTGTTTTTCTCACCATTAACAACCAAGTTCAGAAGGAAGTTAAAAAGCAAATCCCTTCCTTGCCTATGCAGACCACTGGATATAAGAACCGTCTGACTGACAGGAGAAATAATTTATTATTTACCTAGGAAAATTTTACCATAATCTTATTATGATGTCATATGATGGTAATGAGAACACTAGACTCTTTACCTTGCTTTTTCAACTTATACCAACCAGTCTCAGAAGAAACAAAATTTAACAGTTAAGGGCCGTAGAAAACATTGAGAAATAAAGCATAGCTTGAACTAAAACCACAATTGCTAGTTTGCACTAGTCATTAGTAGAGATTCTCTTAGCTAATTTTGAGTAATTGAGAGGTGACTTAACACTCAAAGGCACTTTTAGTAACCATAACTAAACTGTGAGGAATATCCACTACTTCCCCATGCAAAAGATACCCTGATGTTATTGTTCAATGCAATTTTTCTGTCAAAACAGAAAAAACAAGCCTTTACAAGTCACATCCTATTTGACACAAAGTAGTTCACATCTCTTCAGGCACTAAAGCCTGTATTGCAAGCAAATACTTCAGAAGGATTCAGGTCTGTTAAATGATGTTTCTTACTGCCATCCCATTGTGCAGCCGGCTAATGATTACATTCTGGATTCAGGAACATTTAGCTTCAATATAGTCCTGTTTGAAACTTATTTTTATATTAATATCAGAAAGATGCCTAGAAGCTTGGAAGGGAATATTTGAAATACATTGTATCACAATACGCAGATTTGGAACAATTAACTCTAGAATAGCAGCTTGAAGAGATTTGAATTTTCTTAAATAAGGCAAAGCAATCTAAGCCTTTGCCTGACAGTAACAATAAGAACCAATTCATTTTTCAGAATAAGACCTGAACTCCTACAGAGCGGATACTTCTTATGTTGCTTTTGAAATGTGTGATTTAGACAATCTAATATTTTATTTAAGATTGAGTATATATAAAGTTAAAAAACAAAATGAGCTTATTAAGTATGGGCTAGTGGCATAACATGTATATATGAAAAAAGGACTAAACAACATGATTTAGTGAGTACTGTGTGTTCAAAGCATACCCAAATGAGGATCAGAGATCAGCGTGAACCCATTTGGATTCGTTTGTACTGTCCTATTTATGCAGCACTTGCCTACAACAAGCTTAAACCGTGTTTCTGATTGACAGAAACAACTAAAGTCCACCAAGAAGATTGCAAAAAGCTTTTATTTTGTCTTGAACAGAATTTACAGATCTTTGGCAAGAGCTCCTTTTCATTTCAGATCTGCTTTCAATTATTTTGAAGAAAACACTAGAAATAAACAAACAGCTGTGTATCTTTCAATCAGGCAAGCTTCTTTTGTTTAAGTCAAACAGAAGAGACCTCCAGGCTCTTCAATAAAATAAAGAAATAAATGGGGGGTTCACCCCTTTTAAAACCTTTCGAGTTTTTTGCTGCTTTCAAAAAGCATGATTAAAAAAACCCAAAACAACAAAAAAACAACCATACACTGATCCCAACATCTGGATATTTTACTACATTTAATACAATCCAAAGAATTTCTGCAACCCATGTATCATTTGAAATTCATACAATCAATGTGTAGTAACAAGCAGTGAACTTAGAATATAAAATGTGAATGACGCAGTATTTGCCTTGCAGTCCCCAGATCTGAATTTAAAGTCATTTGACCATCTGCTTATTGCTGAAAACCAGAAATAGTATACTGCTACTTTGGTGATGCCTCATTCTGGAGGCAAAATACAAGTTCTCCCCCACCCCAGAGAAGGCCCAGAGTGCTCACGTCATGAATATTACTTTCGCTTTCTGGCATAGTTTCAATTTTCAAGTAGGTACACTTTGATTTTTACTTAGGTAGGACAGCCTTGCTTCTCCCACCACAGTAGGAGACCCCCTGTTATTGACTGTAATAAGCTGCAGTGACTCTACCAGTGAAGAGGCTGGCAGCACACATGCCCAGGTGACCCTCGGTGGTCTCAAACAGCTGCTTTCTCCAAGTCTTTCACCGCACAAGAATTCCCACCACTGATGTATTTAGTGCTCTGACCCTATTCCGAAGAGTGACAGATACCGTAAACCCTCCCAGCAACAAAAGGAACACTTGTACAGTGTCTTACATAGCACAGTTATCCTTAGAAATCCCATTCATTTATCACAAACTGTAATGGTAAACAATCATTTTTTAATAGTTCCTTCAAGTTCACAGAACTACATCTCCATATTGTCATTAGTCTGTACCATACCTAATATTAGTAATAACTTGCTAATTGCTTTAGGGTCCCAAAAGATATAGTTTCCACCTAATCCACTTCATGTATTATGAAGATCTTTGAGGAATTAGATAAGAGAGTTTAGCCACTTATCTATTTCTGTTCTCCTAATAAAACTTTAAGTCTAAACAGTATGTTAGACTGAAGTTCCACGAGAAGTCATCCCAGATGAAATCCTGCCCTCAAAAAGGGTGCTGTAGAAAGAGGAAGATAGGAAAACAAGTGAGAGAATAGACACTCAGCCTGGATTAAAATATACAGGATTGGCACTCATGAGTCTAGTAATCTTTGAAAAGAAAGAGGACTGTGACAAAAACTATGAATTTCACCAAGACGTTACCATGCAGTTTCTTGAACTGATTCAATTTTAAAAAGAAATTCTCTGAAGCTGTATCAGTAAATCTCTACAGCTGTATCAAAATTATTATCTACATTCTGTTCAGTCCCACATTCTCTCTCATCCCACGACAGACCGCAAAAGCTCTCCCAGAGAAGAGAACAGCACTGCCGACAGAAGTTATAAGCTAACCAGCTGCTCCACTCCAATACTGGGCACACAGCTAGCCTGAAAGGCAACACAGGTTTCCCTAGGTACTGCCAAGTGACACACATCTCCCTAAAAAAGTCCCCTTTTTACACTTCTAATAAATCTATGCCTACCTTCTACTCCATAAAAGACAGGTCAATAGAGCTATTCTCAATACACACTCATATTATACATATACACACATTGTAATAGATCTCTGACCAATCTATTTCAGTTGGTATTTCGTGCTGATTTAAGCATCTCATACTAAGAAGTCACATTTGCCTTTACGGAAATTTAAGTTTCACCTTACTCTTGAAAACGGGCAAGAAAGTCCTAAAAATCAATAGTCTCTGTTCAGACTCATAAAAGCTGTTAACAACTAACTGACAATATAATATGGGCCAAGTATTGCTTATCCAAGCAGTACAACAGGACCACAACACCGTACAAGAGCTCCAATAAAGCATTAGTGCACTTCTAAGTTAAGACTGCTTCAGCTAGACCCCATCTCAGGGTGCAGCTGGAGTTGCCTTCATGTAGTATGGCCCTGCTGTCAGCAGCAGGCTTTCTACTGTCCTTCTCTCTTCCTCATTATGGATCTCCCTTGCAAGTCTATGTACTTCTGACATTAAACATGCAGTATAAGTATCCAGCATGCTGAAATTCAGCTCAGTACTGTGGTATCCCCAAAACCCATCAAAGGTGCCAAACATATGCTCCATAATTACCACTTTCTGGCACAAGCAATGTTACTCCTCCCTCCCTGCATGATGCTGGCTAGCTTCTGCGGGCTTTTAAACAAGCAAGATGCAGGCTGTCCCCAAAAGAATCACAGTTGGCATTGCAACTGAGCCAAATACCTATCCCAGAAAGCACCCCTCCGCACAGCTCACTTCCAGGTGTATCAGCATCACCCAGTCAACCTTAAACTAAGGAATTTTGAGATATTCAGTACTGCTTATTCACCTACCCAAATTGTCACTATTTAAACACTCAAAGAATAGGACAGGGAAAATTGCAAATCACTGAAAGCGAAAGCCTGTTCAATGCAGGGAAAACACACCTAGTACTCCATGTTAGATAACAAACATAAGTCAGCTCTACACTGGACAAATAAGAAGCACATAATTTCACTGACAAAAATGGCACTTAGCAATACCCCTGGAACCCTATTTACTACATTCCATAATTCAGGATATTGGTGAAGTCTACCAAGATGCCTTTTAAAAGAACAACCTTTCAGTATTGAAATGTTCTGCAGCTACTGCTGTTGCCCCGTATTCACCATCATGAGCCACAGTCACATCACTCACTCCTAAGTTCAAGCAGCATCTCACATTTTACTCACTACCCCTCTGTAATTTTCTCATTTTCACTACAGTTGGATGATCAGAACTATGGTGGGTTATTGTCTTTTAAAATTAAAAAGTCCTATAAAGAATTACCCTCCCCCCCCCCAAATTCACACATATTTTGTATGTCTCTACAATGTTCATATAGCTCACAGACAAACTCGAGACAAAAAAAAAACAAAAACAAAAACCAAACAAACAAAAAAAGCCAAAACAAAACAAAAAACTACTCCCAAAACCAACATTCTTGGGGTTATTCAAATGTTCCAAACAGCACAAAAAGAAAAAGCTGAAGCCATCTAGTAAAACAGGAGGAACTAATCAGGTCAAAAATTTAACTAATCATACAAAAACCTGAATTCATTACTAGTTTTAATCTTGTTTTGCTGTTAGATGTTCAGCTGCAGCCCTCTACCCCAGAAAAACAAAACTGTTTCTCACTGTTACTTGTAAAACTCCTTGCACAGCAGTTACACATGCTAAGTAATTACACACAGTTGTAGAAGGGTTCAGGATTTGTATCTTTCATTTCCATTCGCACATGCCAGAACTGTGAGTGATGTGGTGGTTCTGTGTAAGACAACCCTGATCCACTAAGCCTTTTTTTGCTGAAAAGTGGATTTAAAAAAAAAAAAAGAGAAATGTGTATTTGTTAATTATTCTAAGTTACCTTAATTATCTGGATACATCAAAATGCATTTTGCATATAAAAATGAACAGAAATTGTGCAGAAACAATTTAAAGTTCATCGGTGGATAGCACCCTAGGAGGAATTGGCTTTATGCCCTTACAAACTTGTCCACTTTGGATCAGATGTGGTTGTGCAGACACGCCTTTCATTTTCTCAAGCAGTGGCCAAATCACAGAATGGTTGAGCCTGGAAGGGACCACTGGAGATCATCTAATCCAACCTCCCTGCTCAAGCAAGGTCACCTTGAGCACATAGGATTGTGTCCAGACAGGTCTTGAATATCTCCAGGAAAGGAGATTCCACAATGTCTCTGGGCAACTTATTCTAATGCTTAGTCACCCTCACAGTAAAGAAGTTCTTCCTCGTCTTCAGGTGGAACTTCTTTTATTTTAGTTTATATCCATTGCCTCTCATCCTACTGCCTGGCACCACCGAGAAGAGCCTGGCCCCATCCTTTTGACACCCTCCCTTCAGATACTTATACCCATTGATCAGATCCCACCAAGCCCTCTCTTTCTTAAGCTGAACAGGAGCAGGTCCCCCAGCCTTTCCTCATAAGAGAGATGCTCCAGACCTTAACCATTCTAGCCCTTTGCTGGACTTGCTCTATGTCTGTCTTATACTGGGGAGCCCAGAACTGGACACAGCACTCCAGGTGAGGCCTCACTGGGGCTGAGTAGACAGGGAGGATCACCTCCCTCTACCTGTTGGCAATGCTCTTCCTAACACAGCCCAAGATACCATTGGCCTTCTTGGGCACAAGGGCACATTACTTGCTCATGGACAACTTGTTGTCCAAGACCCCCAGGTCCCTCTCCACAGAGCTACTTTCTAGCAGGTTGGCCCCAGCCTGTACAGGTGCAGGGGGTTATTCCTGCCCAGGTGCAGGACCTTGCACTTCCTGAGCTTGCCTATGAGGATGTCCTAGAACCTTCACCACAACGCTTCTTTTCCGAATTAGCCACGAACCACCTTTTCTTTCCCCACTTTCTTGCTAAGTTATCTGTATTAACTGCAATTCTCTCTGATTAAACCCACTTCCTGAGACCTTCTGTTTTATCCTCCCACCAGACAGCCCAGTTGCTTTGCAAAAAGAGAAGAGGTCTGAAGGAGATGTATGATTTGATGTGGTGGGGGACACAGGTACATGAAGGTCCCAGACAACACACATGCTAGCTTTCCAAAATTTCTGGAAGACTTATTATATATGACCTACTAGAAGGAAGCCATGAGTTTTATTACATACAGGATATATATTCTATTCTGCAAAAGATATTTTAAGTTTGAAGTATGAGTTACAGCCATCTCTAGCCAATCACAAAACCATAGCACATTATCAGACTTCAGTAGATTCAACATTTAATACAAGTGAAAATTACACACTAGCTCCTATACAAAAGGAAATCCAAACAAACATACCATTTTCTAAGGAGATCTATTGGTACAGTCAGGGTTACAAAGCACACAACTCAGCAGCAAGGACACCCAAACCTCTTACAAAGAACCTCCATATATTACTTTCTACGACCTTCTTGGTAAAGGTGCCTAACAAAAAATAAGTGCATATGTACATATTTATATTACTACATCTACTGCAGAATGAAAACATGGCTCTGAGCTGCAGAAGAAACAGAGCACCTCCTATTACTGCTATAACAGCAACAATGATAAGCCAGCTGTTGCCAAAGAGAACATGTAACAGCTAAGTAAAACCCTTATTGCGGGAAAGAATCACAAATTAGGGTTCCTCTCAACCCTCCAGCTACCAAGCTGTTTGTTTCCCCAGAACTCGTAGAAACTTCATTAAACACGAGACCTGTGTTCCTCTGTGAAGATGATCAGTAAGTTCTTAAGTTTGACAGTCCCCTTTGCTTATAACCATGAATAACAACATGATGGACAAATTTGTCTAATGGGACAAATGCACAGAAATGGAACCCACAGCAAGAGATCCCACAGACATCAAGTAGCTTTACAGTTGAGTATAACCAACCAAAACTGGCACCTTATCAGAAACAGTTTCATGCCCTTGCCTCACAACAGCATTTTTTTATGATTATTATTTCTGAAAAGGAATAAACAAGCACAAAAACTGTCATTGAGACTGCTGATATTTTCCTACAAGCCAGAGCCAAACGTTCCTCCAGAGGTGGAGCAGAGACTGGTGACACAGCAGGAGCCCCCCAGCCAGGCTGGACACCACTGTGAAGGAAACCCCCTGGCCCTCAGCTCCTGCACCCACACTGGCGCATTCGCCCTGGAAACAGCAAGTTTCGGAGCAAGGACCAACTCCTGTCCCCTGCTCAGCCACCTTTAAAACCCCCAACGCAACGGGAAGGTACCAAGAACCACCAAAAGCCAAAGGTGCCACCG
>NW_009934091.1:0-266 GCF_000696875.1 Nestor notabilis | reverse complement strand
GGCAAGCGCCTGCCGGCCTTCCCGCCGAGCGGGCCCCATAGCTCGGCACTCCCCTCCCCCACTACACACAACCAGCCTGCAGCCACCGCCTTCCCAGAGGTAGGTAGGTAGGTAGGAAGGACGGACGGACGGACAGACCGACTCGCTCCCTCCTTTAGTCTCTCCCACACCCACCTGGAACTCCAGCCCGTAAATCACGGGCGCATCGTCCTCCATCGCGGCCCCACAGTACGGCACACCCTGCTGCCTACCAGCTTTCTGACCCT
>NW_009934090.1:0-24283 GCF_000696875.1 Nestor notabilis | reverse complement strand
TAGCTGTGCTTGGGATTGCCCTGACCCAGGTTTAGGACCTTAAACTTTGCATTGTTGAACTTCATGAGGTTGGCATCAGCCCACCTCACAAGTGTGTCAAGGTCCCTCTAGATGGTATCCCTTCCCTCCAGCGTATCAACCGAGCCACACAGCTTGGTGTCGTTGGCAGACTTGCTGAGGGCGCACTCAGTCCCACTGTCCATGTGTCCTGGGTTCAGCTACAGCAGTCATTTTTTCTCCTTCTTAGTAGCTGGTGCAGTGCTGTGTTTTTGACTTTCAGTCTGGGAACAACGCTGATAACACTGATGGTTTTAGTTGTTGCTAAGTAATGTTTACTCTGAACAAGGACTTTCTCAGTCTCATGCTCTGCCAGGGAGGAGGGCAAGCTGGGAGGAAGCAGAGACAGGACACCTGACCCAAACTGGCCAAAGGGATATTCCACACCACAGCACGTCATGCCCAGTATATAAACTGGGGGGAGTTACCCGGAAGGCCCAGATCACTGCTCAGGTCGGGCTGGGTATCGGTCGACGGGTGGTGAGCGGTTGTGTCCTCTCCCCTTGTTATTTCCCTTATCATTACTGGTGGTAGCAGTAATGGTTTGTATTATACCTTAGTTACTGGAGTGCTGTTATCTCAACCTGTGGGAGTTACATTCCTCCGAATCTCCTCCCCCATCCCTCCGGGAGTGGGAGTAGGAAGGAAGGTGGGGGGCGAGGGGGAGTGAGCGAGCGGCTGCGTGGTTCCAAGTTGCCGGCTGGGCTTAAACCACAACACCATGTCATTGACAAAGATGTTGAACAATGCTGGTCCCAATTCCCAATACCAATCCCTGAGGAACAACAGTCATCACTGGTCTCCACTGGTCTCTAATCTTAGGAGCAGCCAGTTTCAAAATGATGGAAGAAGTTGCAGAGTGTTATAGACGTGGTTAAGAGGAAAAAAAAAAAAGAATTTTTGTCTTAATATCATTAATGTAGGAGGTGCTGTGGCTTTAGAGGAAATCAAATTTCATTGACAGTTGCTTACCATTTCCACAATTGATATTTTTACCAGTTCTCTTCGCACAGTTTATATATCTTGTATGTCTTCTTCAAATTTTGTTGAACAAAGAGTGTTTTACAAAATACAGTTTTTGAGTTGATGAGCTTAACATCCCAGTTGATGAGCTTAACATCCCAGAAGCTGGGCAGAGCAGTGTATACTTTTATAGGAAACTACTTCATGGCTGTTGTAGAAAGCCAATATAGTCTGTGATTAGAATCTGAGAGTAGAGTAGCAGTTGTCTTTGGCAACTTTTTATTTTCTACTTGTATGGTTAGCTCAGCATTATTTAGGCAAAGAAGGGCTAGGAGTGCATTGCAGATTGTTACCACTTTTACAGAGTTCTGTACAGTTCCTAGGCTGGAGGAAATTCTGTTTGCCAGTAATTACACGCAGGTTCCAGTGTCTTGCTCTAAAGTAACTGAGATGCTGCTGATGGGAGGAGAAATGTATATGAGCATCTGTAGTCAGTGATCTTAGAAAAGTGCTGGGGAAGTGACAGCCTCCACTTTTAGATATATTCATTTAAAGCATTTTAACTACTGGTTTCTCTAACTGAGATTCAGTGCTCTATGTTTTTGCATTTAGGTTTGGGAACATGGGTGTGAGCCTGGGTTCAGTGCTAGAGAAACTGGTCCAGGACAGAATTCTTTTCTATTAATTACTGATACATAAATAGGACTATGACAAGTTTATGTACTTTACTATCACATTGTCCCTTGACAAGTTATAACTGTAAATCTGTTTTTTATCTTTGTGGTTACTGTGGAGGGAGGCTCACATGGCTTAGCCCTGGCAAATGACCTAGTATCTGCTATAGCTGCTTCAGGCAGTCTGAACTTGTTCAGTGGTCATTTCAGTGGTGGAAGTAAGTAGTTCTTCACAGCCTCTCATGATTTGTTTTGATTGTCATCCCTTGATATCTTTTGGCCTAAGTTAGAATAGAAACTTTTTAACTTGTAAATCCTTGTCAGAAGCCTGTAACATTCATCATCATTGTTGTATTTCCTGCAGTGTTTGTGCAGGTTTCCTATGCATTCTTAAAATTAGGAAGAATTTCTTTGTACAGCACCTTTGTACCTTACCTGCCATTAGAAGATCTTGGCCTGTGGCTTGAGCTCTGGCTACCCAATCTTGCCCTGTGCTTGTGTATACACAAAAATGACCCAAAACCTTTTATGGAATCAAGAACGTGAAATGAAGCGAACCAAAAATAAGGGGCCCAGAAGATTTTTATAGTAGAAACTGAACTGTGAAGTGTGTTTTGTTGACACTGATGTAGAATGCAGAGAGTATGGTAATTGTGTGGTGAAGCTCTGTGCAAAAAGGAAAATGGCAAATACTGAGAACTGCACAGTGAAGGGAGCAGGAGAAATTTCACCATTGCCAGAGGCAACGCTGCAGTGCCATGCTTGAGAGAGGGGCCTTTCAGGTACAGTGCTGGCTGAAACACCTGGAATTGTGAACAAAAAGTTCTAGATTTTGAGCCCTGTTCTGTTCAGTGGCACAGGACTTTATAAATTCTTTTTATTCAAAAATATTAGCTCAATTAAATACCCAAATAGCTCACCAATTTTGTGGAAAAAAAAAAAAATAGAAAATGTTGATCTCCCTAAATTGGTCTAAAAGGGATAAAATATGATTGTGTTTTATATCTATGGTAATTTGTGTTAGAGCCACAACCAGTACCTAGCATTCATTGGAAACAGAGGAACAGAGGGCTTAATTACTTAAGACAGTTTTGCTTGGCTGCAGTCTTTTTGCCTGCTTTCCTAACACAGTTTACAGCTGTGCCTGGTGCTGTGACAATTTCCATATTTCAGTCTATTAAAACAACTGTAAGTTTTTAATATTCTTTCAGTATTGGCTGACATGATGGGAAGAGTAAAATCTACAGTCCGTACAAACTGAGAAGTAGTGCTGTTCTGAAGTTTTTCTAGCATGCTTTAAAGGTGATGCCCTTCAGAGTACTGAAGATTTAATTGTGTCTTGGTTACAAGAGTGTTTAAAGTTTGGACAAAAGACCCTGTCATTGCTGTAGCTGTCAAGGTGCCAACATCTTCAAGATAAAAGCATTCTTTTCTTTTTTTTTTCCCCCATTGCCTAATAAGCAGGGGGAGTGGATCCAATGTGTACTGGCCATTGCATGTCACTGCTGCCAGCTAGAGCTAAAATACATTGTTTAGTCATCATGGTGTTCTGTAAGTATGAATGTCAGCACAATTGGAGCGTGCAGGGTTTATCTGGACACTCTAGAAAACTAGTGTTAGTTGAAGAAGAGAGTTTTTCAGTGAAGATAATATTCTTGGTAGATTTTCAACTCCTAACTTTCTAACCTCCCAACTTGTTGGGATACTTGAATACTTGAATTTTTATCTGCAGTGTATTCTAGGGGAAAACTACATTGTAAGTAGCGTTTGCTCTTTTGAAACAAGAACTGATTGTTAAATATTGTTATCACTGGCTGGTAGAATAACTAAAACTGGTAGCCTGTGAGGAAGGTTTTACTGAAGGTGCCAAGTAAGGGGTAGCACTCAAATAAAAAAGACTTGAAACTTTTTTAATTTGTTGGTCTGATGTGAGAGAATGTAGCCCTATGAGAATGCAGTACAGTCATTTTCTAGTGTGTTCTGTTAATTAAAATTCAGGAGGCATTTTCCTGTTCCCTGGCTAAACCGAAGTTCTTGCTGTGCTTTTGTTCTGTATCTGAATAGATGTTGTTGAAAGCCAAAGTGTAAGGGAGAACTTTTCAAAGACAGCATGACTCACTGAACGGTGAGAATATCACAAAGTGTACAGGCAGCTGTGTTCACAAGACTGTTCTAAACTGACAGTTAACTTTTCAGTTGAAGGTAAGCATGAAGGTTTTTAACTGTTGAAAAATCTGCAGTAACTTAATTCTAATATAAGATACTCCTCAAGGTATTTGAACAGATTGGCAAGCAGTGAGATGAACAAAAAAGGGTTGAGTGAATGACAGAAATGGTTGATACGGGGTAAATTAGAAACAGTTTGCTGTAGCAAAGTTACTGTGAGTATATGAGTTCATCGGACTCACAGTGAAGTCTGACATTTTAGATACCTGATAAAAAATGTTAAAATAAAATGGAAGTTAATATCTAATAATATTTAACTTTATTTTCTGTCTTAGAGTTGTTTGTTGGGTTTTGTTATTTCGTTTTGTTGTTTGTTTGGGGTTTTTTTAAGAATTAAAAAAAAAAAAGAGATGATAAAAGAACTTTGGTTGTAGAGTCACCCTTAAACTAAGCACCTCCAAAATGGTTCTTAGATCTTGAAATAAAAGTCTGTTGTGGTATCATAGATACACAAGTTTTCATTTTGTTGGTGTTTATGCTGCATTGTTATGAACTGTGGCTACAGGATGTAATTTATGTGCTGTATGCAAGTAAGTTAGAATGGTTACATATTTTGAAATGTAAATACAGCTCATTACTAAATATTGCTTTTATTTATTTTATTTTAAATAAACAACCCCAAGTTGAGCACTGATTTGACTATGTGAATTAGATTTTTAGTCTTTCGTCATCATTTGCATTTCCATTATTACTATTTAACTGCCTTTGTGAAGTGTTATGACCAGGGAAGAAGGTTACAGAGAAGAATTTAGCTATGACAGGATGCCAACTTTGGAGCGGGGAAAACAAGAGAATGGAAATTATATACCAGATATCAAATCCAGTGACCTCCAGCTATCAAAAAGGCTGCATCCGTGCTTTAGTTACAAAACGTGGATCTTTTCTTTGCTGATGGGAGTAAGTACTTTAAATGATATAAACTTTAAAAATGTAGGTGAGGTCTTAGTGCCCACTAATCTGTTCTGTTCCATATTGTTTGGGGACTCAGAATTCCATCACTGATAGTATTGAATTTAAATGTTTGTACAGAAAGGAGCATATTCAGCAAATTTGTAATGCTTAATCGATGAATGGTATTCTTTGGATAATTGCACTACTCAAAGATCCTATATGAAGGCTGTTTTTTATCTTTATTTTAATTATATAGCATAAACAGAGAATAAGCGTGGTAGTGGTAAATATCAACCCATGTGTATATATAAGCAGTGCCCGTAGGTAGAGGATGTAAAGTATCCTGATCATATGATTCTTTTCACATATTTGTAACTGTTACAAGTACTTTACTTGCCATGATAGTATTGGCATTAAATTAATACGGCATTAAAATATATATGGTACTTATTTGCCACATTAATCTTTCAGGGTTCCATAGTCATGTAGAATTTGGTAGAATCTTCAAGTAGTGAGATATATACTTGTGATTCTTACATGAACGTCATGGTGATGTGAGTTTTTGTGTCACTGCTAGAATCATAGGACTTGCCTGTACATCATATGCTTCTTCATGTTCTGAGCCAAGTTAATTAAACTTCATTATAGTAATTAGAATTTGATCTTTTTTTCCTGTGTTAGCTTGTGTGTTTTGAAGAGTAATTTTTATTAAGATCTGAAATATTTCACTGTTAAAACAGTAATTACTTGGTTTTGCACAGTGAATAAAAGAATTGCCGTGTTTTCATGGACTCAGCTGAACATTTTTTCCTTTCTGTCCATCTGCAAAATTTCAGATTTCCCTTCAGATTTAGTTACATAAAAAGAGAGCAAAAAAAAGGAGCTGCTTTTTTGCATTAAATTTTTACTTAATTGTCAAAAAGGACAACTGATTGTAATTAGCTTTTTCCTTTTTACTGAGTTGTTGCAAATGATTGGAGACACTGATGTTTAATGATAATTTGCTGAAAGTCATATTATACTGAAGTCATATTATTAAGAAGCATGAATGTTATGGATAAATGAAAATACGATGTTATTAATAAACTAATCCAATCCATTCCAATTTAATTTTTCTCCCAAGTAGTTAATCTCCCTCAGCTCTTCTGAAAGACAGTGTCCAGAAAGCCTGTATGCTGAGCAACAGAAGTCACAGTGAACAGAACTCTACTTCGGGGAACAGTTTCAAACTCTAGAGTGACATCAATGTGGTTGCTAGTATGGGCTGTTCTTGTGTTGGAACAATTCACTGTGCTTCAAGCACAGTTTCGAGTTCTGTTCTATAAATACTGTTCCGCTCTGCCAGAATTCCCTCTGGGTGTGCATACACACACACACACACACACACACACTCTCCTTATTTTCTGTCATTTTTTGACAAGGACTTTTTAAAGACCCCCCCCCATAATTTTGTAACACAAAAAAAAAAAGCCTATATGAAAGAGCCATTCTGTCTCTCATCTTCCCCAGCCACATCAAAGAAATGCCTACTTAGAAATGACAAGCAAAAAGAAAAATGTTAGTAGACTACAATAATGATTTATTGCTGAGACTGTAAGTCTGATAGGAAATAAACAGAAGAGTTAGCAAGGGAACAAGAGTTGGAACATTTATGGGTGAGCCACTGGAGCAAAGCAGGAGGAGAGTTTGGGGAAAGGCAGCATGTAGGTGGAAAAGTCTTCATTAATGTATCATAATATTATTTATGTTACTGTGTTCTAGTTGGTAACTGCCCAGCTGCCCATATGCATAATGAATGTTGGTGGAGTCAAGCAGGGAATGCAAACTAGAGGCTTAGCTGAGGTTTCTGAAACATTTTTACCCCTGAATACTGCAGTTACCTTTTGAGCCTTTTATTAGGTATTTGCCAAGTCAGGGCACAATGCTTGATCCAGACATGATCATATTGTTCAGTATTAAGTCCTGGTAACCAGCAAAGCATCATATCCAGAACTCAGCATGTTTTGATATTTTTCTTCAAAATTATTCACAGAAAGACTGCATTGCTAAATGTTTATCAGTAGCTTAATTTGAAAGAAATTACTGATTTCTATCTGACCAGTTGCTTTTTAAAAAAATATTTTATTCATACTGATTTATTTGTTGCTTTGCAGACTTGCCTCCTTATCACTTCTGGATTTTCACTATATCTGGGAAATATTTTTCCATCTGAAATGGATTACTTACGTTGCGCAGCAGGTTCAGTAAGCATTCTTAATTATTTGCTGTGGCCATTTGACAGCAAAATCAATAGTAAATAATTTTTGTGGGTTTATTGTCTTTTATTCTGTCTGTCTTTTTACTGCTAACTTTCTTCATGGAAGTTTTAATTCTATTCATAAAATGAGTTTTCATCTCATGGTTAAAGGAATAAAGGTTGTCATAAGGACAACTGGTTTGTGCTCCCATTTTTGTTAACCAGCTAACCACTGGCATGCAGTAGTTAACTACATGAATGTTTTTTCTGTGCTTGATTCTAAGAAAGTTTTACAAGTTTTTGCATTGTAATGTATTTGGGGAATTTCATGGCTAAATACTGTCAGAATGTATTTCAGATTGCATTTCAAAGTATTGCTTTTTCAGTTTATTTTGCTATAATATCCAAGTACTGAAGCAGACTAAAGTTCTCTCGAATATTATTATTTTATTAGTAAAATGTGCATTAAAGATGTCTGATATTTTCCAAAATCCAGTATTTTTTACTATATTTTTAAGGACTCATTTTTTTTTCTTATTGTATTATATATGCTTAATCTACACTTCAGATCTGTGTGCGTAAGATGAGTCTGATGTACATGCTTTGTTCATTGCAGGATTCTGTTCTGTCATTGTTACTTTCACAACTTGATTTGCAGGTTTGTTTTAAGTTAGGTGTTGTTTACTTTTAAGTAAACTTAAGTTTACTTAAACAAGTCCCAGGAGCTGCTCTGTGAATGAGTTGCTGCTTATGTTTCTGCTAGAGGTGTTAGAATAAAATTGAAGCACTTTTTGATGTTAGTATCTTCACTATTCTCTACAACATTAGTTACCGAGATGTCTCTTTTTCTGCCCCAAATCTTCTCTCTTTGAACTTTGTATTTATTGAGAATTTCCAAAGATCTGACAGATGCATAAGGTTATCACATTGGGTTTGAACGCCTTGCTGTGGATGAAGATGTGCACATTTGGCTATCTGTATGTAAGCAAGGTGTTACAGCTCCTACTCCAGATATTGGAATTGGATATTGGAGTCAATATAGTTATAAGAGCCTAGAGAACTGTATAGCCAGCTGGCCACTAAGTATCTGTTCAGCATGAGCTGAATTGCTCTCCAGACTTGTTTAACCATCTTGCTAGTAGTAAGATTTGGTTGCCTAAACATAGTCATGTAGTATTCTAGAGACCCTAGGGTATTCAAGACATAAAAAGATGTTTTAATTATGTTAAATACAGGTCATTTAGGAGGTAGGAAAGTGTTGCCAAGAATTTTAGATGTTGATATCGATCTAGTTATAGTGCTACATTGTTAAGTCATTAGTGTTCAGATGTGTGAAAAGATGTCTGTAAAGACATCTGTAAAGAAATGCAGCATTTGTTACATGATTCATTATTTAACATGAAACATTTATAATATTTTTAGTTGAATATATTTTTGTTTTGCTTATTAGAATGTTGTAACTTTATGTATTTGTGTAAGATAAGAATTGGATCTGTAATGGTACCATATCTATTGTGGTGGGCAATAGCTCAGGGGTGAACTTGCTTTGTAAAACTTTTCACTTATGCATGGTTTTTCCATTTAGCTCTGCCCTTAAGTTTAGAAGCACAGTTCCTAGTGAACATAGTGGAGATCCCAGGCACAATTCTTAACGTGTAATTTGACTCAATAGATCAGTTTTTACAAAGTTCTTCAGAACTTTGTTGAGACTGACCAAATTTTAGCTTACACAACCATGACTTTGTTTAAAAAAATCTGGCAGCCCAGTTTAGGAGTAGCAGTGTTTTCCTTCTGCTCGCAGATCTCTAGGCCTTCTAGAGTTAATTTAAACTAACAAAGGCATGAAAAGCCTCATGAAAGACTTTCTTTTACTCATCACATTGTTCTAGGTAGCTAGTCAAAACTGAGGGATATGGAAGGCATATCTGAACTTCTTGTAATCCTCATATACCACTGTTTGTAATTAATGAGCTCAGACGAGTGAAACTTTCCTCAGTGCTTGTGATCTTCTGTTTCTCTAACTGAAATATGAATTCGGGCCAAATAAAACGTATGTATAGAAATATGTATAAAAACCTTTGTGCAGAATATCCCACTAGTCTTCTCTTTTCATTTTTCCAGTGTATTCCTTCAGCAGTTGTGAGCTTTGCTATAGCAAGGAATAAAATTAATGTGGTAAGTATATTTTACTGTCAGTTATCTCCCCCCTCTCCCCAGTGGTTAAAATGAGAAAGAAACCCATTCTGAAACTGTTTTTCAGATACCCAATTTTCAAATTTTGTTTGTCTCTACATTTGCTGTTACAACAACATGTTTAATTTGGTTTGGATGCAAACTTGTCCTCAATCCATCAGCTATAAATGTAAGTTACTGAAAAAATTCCTAATTATGCTACATTTATCTTTGTTAAAAAAAGGTGGGGGGAGGTGGGGGAATATCACATGTAATTACGTTGTTGTCAATACACTGATATTCCTGCTTTAGTCTCTGAGGAGACATCATCTAGCAATTACTTTTCTGAGTAAGGCGAGATTGGAAACTTGACATCGGAGATGGAAACTCACATGGCTAAAAGGCACATGGTGGAGCTACCTTAGAGGAGATTAATATGGAAAGAACTTTCCTGTCTTGCATTCAAAGTTCAAAAACATGAATTAAATTGTCAAATGTGATCCAGTTTTATTCGCTGACTTTATGTTTCTTGACTATAGTAAGTTTTGTTGTGGTTTGTTTGGGTTTTTTTGGGGGGTGTTTTTTTTAAAGAATGGTGTCAGAAGAAAAAAATGAAAATGAGTTAGTAGCTCATCTGCAGATTAGCCAGCTTTTAGGGCTGAATTTTACTGAAATGAGATATCCAAACAGTGCTTCTTCTAGGACATTTAATCATCAGATTAAGTATAATCTTTTCCTGGATTTTCTTTAATGAGTAGTTTTTCTTGTGAGGCCACATCAAAAGAAACTTCTGATGAACAATTTTCGTATACATCATCAACAAAGAGAATGCAGCAGTTATGTCATTTGAAGCACACATAATTCATGCTGAGAAGAGTTCACTGGATTTGAGTCACAACCTTTGGTAGTCTGAGCAAATAGTAGAACTATGGTGTGGTTTTTGTTGTTTCTTTTCTGTTTTCTTTTTTTTTTTCCGATGATAAAATGTTCTGAGACCTCTGTACTACTTAAGAATGTTACATGTATGAGTAAATAATGTAGTGATAGGTACTAACATTATTGTTATTGAATATTCGTAATAGACTATCACAGAAGAGCAGTACTCCATCACTGTCATACATTTCATATAAAGGTTAATGACTGCTCTCATGTGCTGTTGTTCAGTTCTCCCATCATATCAGCTGTTATTGATACTAAATGCTCAGCAGTAATGCTTCCTTATAATAATATAGCAAATCTGAATTAGTAACAAAAGGCTTTTCTCGTAGGAAAACAATGCAGAGATAGAGTTTGCTTTGGAGTTACTTGTGCTATTTTAATAACATCACAGAAGCCGAACTTTTAAATTAACTGTGTTAACTTTCCCTTAGAAAGTGCAGTATATTAGGCCAATATTTACAAACCTGTTTTTTAAGTTAGATACCTAAGTTTAGCTTCATATGTGTCTGTGCAGCTGGCCTCATTTTCAGAGAGATGGGGTGCTGTGGAGATTTAGCACTCTGGACAGTCAGATCACTTAATTCAAGTAGTACTGGCTTTATATGTGGACAGTTTTGCCCTGTGTTTGATGGGACAGCATTATGGCCTCCTGGGTTCTGTGTGCATCACAGGACAGTTTACACCAGTCAATTCTTTGCACAGCCTTTCTTAGCTTATTGCTAGTGTAGCAGTTTATGCATTTGCCCACTCAAGTGTTTTAGGCTGTTGGAGCTGAATTAATTATACACAAGAAAGACATGGGGGTACTGCCTTTTCCTTTTTCCCTCCCTTTCTTGGTAGGGAGTTCGAATACTAGAAACCAGTCCAAGCACTCTGGGAGAAAACAGCAGAGAAGTATTACTGGAGACTACCACACCCTTTGCGTTTCTTTCCCTTCATAGACAGGATCACTGTGCTGTTGGGACAGTGGAGGGCTATGTCTGCCCAGGAAAGGTGGGCCCAAGGGATGCATTTTGCCACCACAGTAGTTTTTTGTCATGAGTCCCAGTTTGATAAAATCAGTTTTGCTTATGCTCTTGAGAAGCTTTGAGCTGGCTGTGTGTGTAAGAGCTAAACTTTAGCTGCATACTTTTGAAGTGAGTAGTTTTTAGATTGCATAAAAATTTGCATTTTCTATTTTTAAATATGAAGAGCTTTTGTATTTTCAAGGCAGATCAAATAATTTGAAGCAAGATTATATTAGACTTGAAAAGTGACAAAGATTATATTAGACTGGAAAAGTGACAAACATTTAATTTATAACAAGGCGAATTCTCTGTGTGGCAAATGTTAGTTATCTGCAGTAACATCCACAAGACAATGATCCTTGGTTATGTGGTTTTAATTCTTTTCACTGCCTATTGCATGTCCATGCCATGTCATTGATCACTGAATAAGATGTGTCAGGATAACTGTCCAAAGCTGGCTCTAAAGATTTTTGAAACTTTTTGAGTTAAGAGTTACTCATGATACTGACTCTCCTCTTTGAAGGATCCTGTTTCAGTGAGACAATCTCAGTGTTTGGCAGCTCACTGCCAGCTGTTTTCCATTACCCATGTGGTACAAAGAAAATGTAGGATACCATCTCTAAATGTTCTTTCATCATTGTATTTATTTTCCATCCCCATGGGAAACTGTGCAAGAAAATAGTACTTGTTCTGATGTGAAATCACTGCCAGTAGTTTAAAAGCAATAAGACTCATAAAAAGGTTAAGTTTATCTGATTAAGGCAATTCACATTTAACACCCTCCCCACACCCTTTATAAAGGACCTGGGTAATTCCTCATTAGTGTTACTTGTGTTGATGGATAACTCTACAAAATTACTTTAGATAGGTAAATGGAACGCAAGATACAAGCCACGTCCTAGTTTGTGACTGTGTGACACCCTTCCAGTTGGGTGCAGTTCTGTAGTTAGTATGCTATTGATGTGAAGGATACAAAGGGTAAAAGGTACAAACTGTCACTGCTGCTATTCTGTTCCTTCCCAGCTCTCGCAGTTAGAAGCCTGATGGACAAAAATGAGTGGAACCTTGTTCATGCTGGCCACTGCAACTGAAAGTGTTTAGGTCTTGAACAGGGTTCAAATTAACTCCAAATTGAGTGCATACATTTGTTGTCTCCTCGTGAGTTAAGTATCTGTAACTCCATTATAGTTGAGATGATACAGTCATTGGGACTCTGCAATACAGTCTTGTTTGCCTCAGCAGAGATGGATAAGGCAGGATTCTGTGACCTGAACTTAGACTCTTATCTCTCATTTTAAAAATGCTGTGAGATGTTCTGCCTGACTGCTTCTTCTGCTCTGGGTAGGTGGGATTGTCTCATCAACCTTGTGTCATACAGGTCATGCAGGCACGTTCAATATGCTCGAGTATTTCAAATGACATGAACAGCCAGTATAATTGAACCTCACCCCTAGCAACTGGTTTGTCCAGCAGCTTTTGTGGTTTCCCCTTTTGTGTGTGTAGACTAGGTCTCCACTAGCAGTAGTGGAAGCATAGGCAATGTGGATTCACACAGATACTGGAATGTCGGTGCTTGATTTGGTCACCTAACCGGAAGCATTTGTCTCCGTTAGCTATGTGCTCACTTGTCCTGCTTTGCTCCAGCCACTAGTCCAAGAATGCATCAGTTCAGACTCCATAGGTCGCTTGTGGTTATTTGTCAGGCCTGTGCAGATGTCTTCAAACATCTGTAGGATATCTTAAGTTGTGTTAGAAGTATGCATTTAAGCAACAATATTGAACTTTAAATGATTTAAATTTGAAATTTAATTCAACCTTTTCATACAGTTTCAGAGAACTGTGTTTTTAATACCTGGTGCAAATTCAGAGCAAGTTGGATTAAATTGCACTTGAATTTTCCTTAGTTATGGAAAAGGATTAGGGACACAGCTTACTTGGTTCTCTGTATCTGGTGGTAGATTTTATGTACAGTGGCAGTTGTAGAGAGAATTTTCTTTAGTGCTTAAAAATCTAACATTGAATTTCCCACTGTTAGAGATGGTATAAAAAGGTACCTCTAGCTTTAGTTGTATTTCTGTTCAAAAAAACCCCAGAACAACAAAACCACATAAACTCCAAAAACAGAGATATTTTTATTTTTGTCTAGAGGCATTGAACTAATTTTATGAGTGAAAGGCTCTTTCTGATACTCTAGACATGCCATATCAGAAAAAACATACTGGAAAGTTAAAAGTTAAACTAAAAATATTATTTATTTACTGTTACTTTTCCAATTTCTGTTATTTACTTGCTATACATAGCACTAGAGGAGCTAGTCAATCCATGTAGTTGCAGTGCTTCTGGACTCAAGCTTGTATGTCCACGTGGCACTGCACTATATAGCATGGCCTTGCCAGCCCACATCAGTACCAGCACTATGTGTCAAAACACATCCAAATCATAGGAATTTACATGCTGGATTAAATTGTTCTGCAGGCCACATGTTTGACACCTCTTCTTTTGCCAAATAATGTCTTTATTCTTAATGCTAGCACTTTCCCTAGAAGCTTACCGCTATGACATTTATTGCTGTTTATGGCTCCAGTACAACTGTACATTGTGTTGTGTACTGCAAGGCACATAGTTCCAATTATGATTTTCTGAGAAGGATGATTGTCAGTGCCCCCAAAAGCCTCTCAAATCTGCCACTTACATTCTTTTTCAAAAAACGTGTGCTGGGAGATACATGGCAGAGAAAAACTGAGGTTGAGTCATCTATAAAGCAGGTCTGACATGAGGGAACAATCTCATTCTGTTCTAAGTCATTGAACAGTGGTTTGCTGTAATTGTATAGGTTCTGGATGGAGCCAGTCCTCCCTAAACGTTTGGTACTTTGCCCAGTGGCCTGACCCAACCATCAAATGTTTTCTTGGGCTGCCAGTGGAAAAACATGGTGGTTTTGAAGACAAGAGGGAGATTCTACTGCCTGACTTGTGTGCCTCTAGAAAATTATTCAGCCCATATATCTACCTCTTTTTCATGAGATAATAAGGAACCAAAGAGAAATATTAGGTATTACATTCACTTATTTGTCTCTTGAAGATGAGCAAGATGTCAGGAAGAATTGCAGCATCCATGTTTCTGCACAATATTGTAGTCTGCTAGACCTGCAAGGGTTATGAAGCCACTAAGAGTATTCATCCGGGTTCTACTAGGACTAGGTAGAGCACAGACTGGGGATTCTTGAGCCAGTTCCTTGGATTGTGCATTCATTCAGCATTAGACAGTGTATTGCAGCACTTGGATTACAGCATAGGGGTTAGGAGCCTGTGATCCTCTTTCGCCTGTGCAGTGGATTGCCTTAGCACCTGGGCTGCTCAGGCTTGCTCTTCTTTGTCCTCTTTCTGTTCCTGTGAATCTTTCGTGATTTTCTGCAGTGCTCTGGTTTCACATGGAAGGTCCTGCAATATGCAAATGTACTCACTAATCACTCCCTTGTCATTAAGTGCTCTACTGGAAGACAGTGGTAAAATTTTCAGGCACACTATTCAAATAAACATTAATTTCTTAGGATAAGCATTCTGGGTATAATGTAGACAGATAAGTGTTGTCCTAGGAATTCATCAAGAGCAAAGAAATCGGCGAGGTATTTAATTAATATGTATGTCTGAATGTCACAGAAAATAAACAGCCTGCTGTACCCTGCTACACCCTGCCCCCTCCTTTTTTTTTTAATATAAAAGATGTAACTCATTTATGTCTGGGATTTTACTGACAGATAAATTTCAACTTGATTCTGCTTATTCTGCTGGAAATTTTCATGGCAACTACCGTGATCATTTCAGCTAGGTCTACTGAAGACTGCTGTATGAGAAAGAAAGTAGGTATCTTTAAGAATTAAAAATGTCTTTAAAAATGTCTTTCTGGGTTTATTTTTTTTTTTGTGTTAACAAGTATTTGATTTTACTGTATTATATACTTCGACAAGTTACTGGCAACTCCAGTATATACTTCAGATTATGTGGTTAAACTAGATTTGAACAATAAATAAAAGTACTGTACTAAACAGTAATTGTCTCTTCTATCTTTAGCAGTATAATGGGCCCTCTGCAAAATGTCTTGTTGAAATTATATAGCATAGGGTTCTTTGAATATCTTGTGGCATGGCAAATGTTTTATTTCTGTTCTGTAGAACAAAACTTAATACTGTATGAAACATTAGAGTACTGTGACTTGTATCTGTGCAAGCAATGCCTTTTTGAAGCCTGAGGTGGAGATAGTATTCGTCATGTATACCATGGTGAATATTGGCTCAGGGTTTGGAGCAATAGGTAGAAGTTTATTTAGTCACAAGTGCTCTCCCAAATTCCACCCTCATTTTTCCACAGCAGTAGTTCTTTTAGGTAATAATGAAGCAAATGTGCCATGTCATTTTGTGTTTGAGTGGAAACATTGCTTGCTAGATGTCTAGTGTCCTGATCTCCTTCAGTTACTACTTAACCACATCAGTAAAATCTGAAGGCTCAGGAAGAAAGTATGTGTACTGAAGGTGGAAAATGGAGACAAGATGACAATATTTGATTGTTGAGTGGTGGTTGTATAACAGCTTATCTGGGACTACCTTATTTATTTTAATGTGACTGATGTGGTCTGTCACTGGTGATCACCATGGTGTGTCACTGTCAGCTCTCATGGGCCAACCAGACATTGCATGCCACTGTTAGGGACTATAACAGGTTCTACGGGATATTAGAAAGAAATGTATTGCTTTGTGTATTTTTTGATAATGATTTTTTATTCCCCTCTAGAATACTGCATATGACAGTACAGTCGTTTTGAGCAATGTCAGCTTTCCTACTCGAATTCTGAAGTCATACTCAGTAAGAAAAGTGTTTTCTTTCACTAAGTCATTTGTTCTTTCATCTTTCTAAGTGCTAAGCTGCTTTAAAGCCATAAAAAAAAAAAAGTGTAAGATTTTTAAAGTAAGAATAAGGACAGAAATGAGAGCTGTATCTTAAAATGTTCCCTTTTAGAATATTACAAAATAAACCTATCTGCCATGTGTAATAGGAAGGAAACAACTTAATGACTTAAGGATAAATAGTATAAATGGAGCTGATATTCAGTGGAGCTAATAAATGAGAGTATAATTACGTATAATGAAGCTGATCTTATTTTCACTTAAGTCAGGTGGAGTTTTGCCATATTTTATATACAAAGAACACTGACTTCGTGTACAGCTAATATCGCAAATGCATTTTGTGCTTCCAGTGAGTTCCTTTCTATATGCAAATAGGGAATTTGGTCTTCAAATGCACTTATAATAATTTGTGTGCTCTTCTTTGATTTAGGTTATTGAGGTGATTATAGGAATTTCATCAGTATTTGGTGGAATAATTGCTTTGAATATGGATGTTCTAGTCTCAGGTCCATATCTTTCAGTAACATTCTTTTGGATCTTAGTTGCTGTAAGTAGTGCAAAATGAAGGTACTCTTTTAAAACAATGTCTTTGACTTTTTTTTCTTTTTCCCTTTCTCTACTGGAATATTTATTTGGCCCTAATGGTAATTGGCAATTGCTGCTTGCCAAATGAATTAGTGCTTCAGTATACTTAATGTATTTATGCAATATGCTTGTTCTATTTTGATTTACAATAATTTGGTTCTTATAAAATATTCTGATACAGTCCTCAGTTCAGTAAAATAGAAATGAGTAGCATAACAAGGATGTTAGAAGTGAAGTATATACAAATCCTAGGTTTTAGAATGTTTCAGGCTGTAAAATAAAATTGAGTGTAGTTTCAACATGGTAGAATCCTTAGAACATTGTCTTTAGCCTGTCAGCCTTAACTGTCTTAAAAGCCTGAGACTGTGATTGCTAACCATTGTCACTAATAATAGCCTGTACGTAGGAGCAGTGGATTCTAACAGACGCTGTGCTGCCCTGCTTGCCAGATATTGAACCAGTTGAGGAGGAAGACAATGAACATTAGATTGATGTATGGCTCTTATGTCTGGAAAATCCCTCAGCATGAAGTAGAAAAGATAAAAAAGAGATTTTTCAGCATTCAGAATTAGCAAAATTCAGTATGGTTCATTAGGTTTTTATGTAGAAGTGTCAGGTATTGAGGATAATCATATTTCAGTATGTGTAGGTTTAATACGTGGTGCTCATTAAATAAAAGTTAAGTGAAGATTAGTTTTATCTTCGACTAATTGTTTTCTAATACCGTCATAATGAGTCTATATAGTTTTACCTTTTCAGGAAATGTAGGATGTGTTTTATGACTGGTGGGAATCACTGTAACGCAATTGTAATTTTTGCAGTTGTCAAATATGTAAATATTTGTAATGCTTTTTTGTTAGTGCTTTCCAAGTGCTATTGCAAGTCATGTAGCTGCAGAATACCCAAGTAAATGTCTGGTAAGTGTGTAACATCCTTGGATTTTGTCATTAGAGTGGAATAATGCTCAGAAAGTTTGCCTGTGATAAGTGGGCATTACTCATATTTGCTCACTTGTTATTAGTTACTTATTCAAAAAGTGACAGAAATAGGTAGCATGAACGTAAGCGGATATTCCTGAAAAGAAATCCAGTATGTCTTTTTGAGACTTATTTCCACCAATTCTAGAAAATAATTCAAAGGACTGTTGTTTTTAGTTGGTTTTTTTCTTTTTTTTTTTTTTAACTGGCTCCTTGGGAATGAATACTACGATAGGAAGGCAACATACCGTATACTATGGCCAGAACTGCTTTCATGCTGCTGAGTTGAGGTCCTTTCAGTTCCATTCTCCTTTCATTATGAGCTGTGGTTTCTGAAAGAAGAAAATGAGGTGTGCAGGCTTCTCTGAACCTAGAACATATTTTAAAACAAGTTCCTCACCTGCAGGTCTAGCGACAAGGACTAACAATGTTCAGTGGAGTGCATTTATTCTGTGACTGTCCCAGATGTGTAGTTAGGCCTCCTTAAAACATCAATTGCAAGTAATAGTCATGCAACCATATTTAATTCAATAATTATGCATGACCACAACTGAAGTGAGAATTTGACCATGTAGGGATGATGTTTGAATGAAAACTCTGCTGCTATTGTATGGCAATACAATATTTGCCTCAAAGCACTCAAACTTATTTACATAGTTATTTTAAGTTGTAAATCTGCAATATCTGCTGTTAAGTCTCATTATTGCATACAAACTGAATGATGTTTCTACGCTGGCCCTCTAAATTGGGTATTGCTTCTTCTGTCTGCACATAAAAGATACTTTTAAAATCAAACAAAAACCCCATCATCCATATTAAATGGAAAATGAATTACAAAACAACAGTGTTTTGACTAGGAAACAATGTATTCAAAACTTGCTTCTGTATCACCACGCAGTGTGGATGGCTTTTACAATTAGTCTCGTATGTGTAATCTTATGCACGTTTACACACTTCTGTTATGCTTACTTCAAGGAGATACAGCTTACAAACCAAAATGTTAACTTGTTTTTATTCTTAACATTTATTACCTTATTTTTTAGGTTGAGGTCCTGATTGCCATTAGCAGTGTTACCTCTCCATTGTTGTTTACTGCTTCTGCATACTTATCCTTCAGTATCATGCAAGTTGTTGACATCTTTAAGAATTATCCACCTGCTGTCAAAGTATGTATTTTTATGCAATTGAAAAATTAACATCTATCTATTACAGTAGCAACACAAGAGTGAATTAGGAAGTATAAGGAAACAAGGTACCGCATTATAAAGATTGATAAAATGTTATAGAAATTATTCAAAGCTCTTACTTAATGGTAAAATTTTATGTATGTTAAGTCTTTTGCCCCTACCTTCCCCCCTCCCCCCTGAATTACAGCGTTAAAAAAATGGGATATTATTCTAAAGAATCAGTTAAAAAAAAAAAAAAGTAATATGCTGGACTCCTTGAGGTTTTTATGAATTCAGAGTATATAAATTACAGATTCTGAGTTCACTTGAGAAATATATTTTTCCTGTTTCTTAGGACGTCTACCAACAGTTGGGATTGTCAGTTTATACCTGAATTCATTCAAAGCCTGGATTGGGGCAGAGAAGAAAAAAAAGTTTGCAAATCTTAAAACTTATGAAGTGTTACCTATGCATTGCTGAAGAGCTTTTTAGGGCTTTATCATCGAAGTATTTAGCAAAACACTTTGCTAATGATGGCCAAAGGAGCATTTATGGGGGTTAAAATGGTGTCAATAAGAGTCTTGACTCATAGTACCCACTAGTCCTTAAGTAGTCTCATAATTTTAGGAGCGAGAAAATGTTTATTAAACTAAGATCTTAGGGACTGGAAAACGAGCTTTTGAGTGATCCTGTTCTGTTACTGGAGGAGCATAACGTGTTGTTGGACCTCAGGAAGTGGCCATAATTTACATGTTCTTTCTAAGCAGCTTCTCCTGTTGCACATGTTGGAGACAGAAGACTGGACAGTTGGTGTGACCCTGTAGAGCATTTCTTACATTCTTAGGCTACTTCTTGTCTGAATGCAGCCAGAGTGGGCTGCTCTACAAAGGAGGGTGAACAGTGGACCAGAAGGTGACAGCAAGGGAGACAAGGGCAGTGATCTCATTGCAAGGAGTGCAGTCCTACAGTACCCGAAAAAGAAAAACAAGGCAGGTCGGGACATGGCAACCTGGTTCAGCCAATAGTTCAGTGATTGCCAGACAAGTCCATAGTACTGCAGCAGATCCAAGGTCAGCCAGGAATTCAGGTCAGCAGGGTAAGGTCAGAGCCAGCAAGGCACAGGGCCAGCTGTGACATTGGTCAAGACAGAATGAGCAGCGAGGCTCTATATTTTAGAGGATAGTTTCCTCAGTTCTCTTCTGTTTCTAGAGGAAAAGACCACTTGTCAAATTAACATTTTGCTAAAAATTATTGATCTGTTCTACTTTGAGCAAACTCAGGCCTTCAAATTTTAATTGAAGCTTCATTCTGAAATAAGCTGTAAATTATAATTCAAGTTAAAAAATGAAATCTAGATACAAATCCCAAGAATATGGAGCAGAAAATATTTTACTCAAGTAGTTAACAACATATTCTTATCTGTTTGCAGCAATCGTATGATGTACTCCTGTTGCTTCTTATGTTGATGCTGCTAATTCAGGCATGCCTTACTATTGGAACTGTAATACAGTGCGTAAATTACAAGACAAAAATGAAACTACATGATTCATCATGGACAGCATCACAGGTTAAAAAACAGGAATTCAGAACAACAGAGGTATGTATCTATACCCATTATAAAATCTAAAAATCTGTATGGTGTTTTTTTGTAATGTTTTGTGTTGCTTAATTCAGATCACACTGAAAAGCTGGTCTGTAAGACTGAAAATGTTAATGCACTGGTGAATTTTGTAATAAAGAGGGAATATTTTGCTGGTTAAGTGGTAACTGGGGCATGACAGGCACAATAGCTGTAAATGTGTGACAAGTCCTGTTAAAATTAAAACAGCTGTAAGGTTAAAACTCCGTTTTGTTCTTATTTGTGGTATGAGCTCTCACTTAGAGACGATGCTCATCATTGTACTGAGATAAAATGATAGTCCTACTCCACAGATCTATAATGGCTATTTATATGTCAGAATGAAGTTACAAAAAAGATGATGGCCTTGTGTGACCATGTTCTGATAATGAGATAGCCATCTATTAAGAAAGGAATGTAAATATGAGCAGAAATTTTGGGCTATGGAATGAGAGCACTCAATGAAGTCATACTTTTCCAAGGCCTGCTGTGGGCATGTGAATTTACTAAGCCAAGTTAGTGCTCTCAAGTTCCCTAAACTTCAAATGGGAAGAGTTAGGAACCTGGAGAATGGGAACAGCAGTGGGCAAACTGAATGAGTGTCTGCCTGTGCTGGACAGTGTGAAGTAGTGTCCAGAGAAGCATGCCTGGAATCCCAGGTCTCAAGATCAGAATTGGTACTTCCTTCCACTTCCCTCCTGCATTTACATGTTCAAGCAAGCCTTTCAGATACAGATATGGCAAATACTTTTTTAGAGCATGGTGGTGCCAGTATTACTGTTACCACTTTTCATTTGGGGCTAGAGTGCTATTTCAGGGAAGGCGAGGAACTACATCTACCTCCTAGCACAGCACTGCAGCCCTTAGGCTTTCCTCACCTCTGCTGTATGGAGCAAAGCGCCATATCCTTCAAGACTAGGGGAGAGTAACTCAAGTTAGCTGGATGCTTACTGCATGGCCCAGCACTAGAGAGTGTGCTGGATTCAGTCCCTGTGCTGGAAAGAGCATCTGCCTTGAAACAGCACTGGATAGAAAGCATTGGGAACAGGGACTGAAATTCAGTCATGTCATTACACAGCTGGTAATGGAAAGTGGAAGCTGTGGATTTGTGTCCTGTCAGGTTGCTGAGACCATTCAGTACAGCTTGCCTATGTTCTGGATCTGTGTCCTGAGAGTTACGTTCTGTATGAAAGATGAAGCACTGCTGCAAGTCACAGTTTGGAATGTAGGGCATGGCACAGCTAAATAGATTTATTTGGGGGATTATATCTGTAACTATTCCTAGTCTGTGGGTCATTGAGAACTTGGGTGTGAGTTAAATGCTAAAAGGAGCACTTTGTCCAGAAAAGCAACACCTTTTTGCTTACCTTTTAGTATTTAAACATGTGAATAATGTTACAGGTGAAGTTGTTAGTCCTGCTGCCTTCTCAGGAGCCTGCGTTCTTAGGCAAGACCTTAGCATGCTTGAATGTATGTAGGTAAATCTTTCTTCAGTTGCACTATAGGGACTACTTCTGACTTTGGGTTTAGAGATCTAGGTGCTAGTGCTTTCAGTCACATTTTGGCAAAAAACTTGAAAAAATGGCTCAAGTTACATGTTTAAAATAGGAATTTGGAAGTCTCAAGTATAATGCAATTTACATTATTAAATTTTGTATCATAAATGTATGCTATGTACTATACAAAACTATGCAGTTTACAATGCATAGAATAATCTAACAGCTCTGTAACTATTCATGTTTACATTCCCCTGGCTTCTCTCATGTATGTATTTGCTTGAACTTTGGTTTTTAACCAAAACACTGTTTCATGTTTCCATTTGTCTGAAATGTGTTTACTTTCAGGTTTCCAGTAATACCTTAAAGGATTTTGATAAAGACAAAGCCTGGAAAGCAGTTGTGGTGCAGATGGCTCAGTAGTTTGGATTCGGCAAACACAGACTATATAGTACAATCCAATACAGTAAATCAACTGTTTGAATTAAGGCTTAAAAACTTTCCAGTATGTTATCAGCAATATAGTTACAGCAGTAGAAACCAAGGAATAATACAGTAAATAATATGTCTCTCTAATAATTTTGAAATATGTTGGTAATACGTTTAACACATCTGTCTTCTGTTGGTATCTGTATGCTAGTGTTGCTTTAGAAGATACCTTTAGAAAAAAGGTAATGAGTCATGGATTTATGCTGATGGCAAAGTAAAATATGGCAATAGATAGTAGGCTTCATACGTTTGCAAGAGATTGTTATAACTGCAGTTATGCAGTCAGTGTAACTGATAAATGCTTTTGTAAAGTTATGAGTACAAGTGATTGATATTTTTGCTTATACTTCACTTTTGTAGGAGTTGTAAAGTTGTTTTGCATCTCATTGCTTTTATATAAATAAAAGTATTATGTGGAAATTCAAGACTGTGGGTTGACATTTGAATTGGAGAGGTGAAAGCAGAATATTTTTTCCCATTAAGCTTCCATTTCTGGACTGTTAAAGGGGGAAGGGGCTTTTACTGAAAGCACAAGCACAGTATCCACTAGCCAAAAAACACCCAGAAAAACAAATAGAAGCAATCAGCCAAATAACAGGAGATAATACTGATATTGAAAGAGTATTTTCGTGTATGAAAATGTATTTTTTGTTAGTTACTTTTCATTTGTTTTCCAAACTACTTGTAAAACTTACATAACCTAACTGCCCTTAGACAAGGGATATCCCCCATTCAGACTGCATTTTCCTCCTAGTTGAATTATATGTATGATCATGTAGATTTCAAGTGCTATAGAAATTTCTATGTTAATAGGCTTTTTGGTGTAACTAGGGAGATGGCTGCTGACAAGGTGGTGTTTTTTTTCATTGTTTTTCTGTTGTTATTATTATATTGATGGGTTATGAGAGATTCTAGACATTGACATTCATTATTTTTTAACTAACCCAAATAATTTTTCAGAGCATGCTGCAGAGCTTACCTCTTTGCTTTTAGGGAGGGGAAACAGAGAGAAAGGTATGTGCAGTGCAGAGCCCTTCAGGTACACTAACATGTTTCTTTTGGTTTTGGGAAAGCTGACAATTATTATGACATTTTAATATATAGAGAATACTATGTATTATGCAGGCTTCTTTAAAGTATGTATACCATTCCCCTCCAGCAGCTGAAAGGGGAGATTTTTACAAGGCGGATGAGCTGATCTGACTCAATGCTGAAAGGGGTTGTCTCTGACCTCTTCCCTTGTGCTAGCCGTGGCTGCTATCTGATTAAACTTGCAGAAAATTTATCAATAAAAACTGCTGATTTAGCCAGTTTAGCACACTGCAAAATAGTGGCCCTCTTTACAATTTTGGATGTGACTTCATACCAACTGGAGGTAGAATTGGACTTCTACCTCACTGAGGTAGATCAACAGTGTATTTGTCTTTTGTTAGTACTTCCTTTCTTGCTTTCCGTCATATTCCTTGCCTATGTTTTGCCTTGGTCATATGCCTCTTCCCTGTTTCAAAAAGTAGACTTTGTACATGGTATTACCAGGACTTACAACTTTAGACTGACCATGTAATCAGTTGGTTTGTGTGTAGATCACTGTCAATTATAGCTGGAGTTAGGTGTTTCTGAAATAAAAACTTTCATGTTTTGTGATCTAGGTCTTGTGTTTGTGAAGAGAATCCATGAGATGAAAATAATGAACTCAAAATTACTTTCAGAAACTGGAGTAGTCAGTCTTCCCTGGCAACCCAGTGAGATTATAATGATTTCCTGTGGTTTTTTTTTTCAAATGTTAGAAGTACTTTTGTTTGTTACTGAGTGGGAAGTCCCTCAGGGAGAAACTGATAGAAGAAAATGTTAGTATCATCCATTTTATAAATATAATTTATAAATATA
>NW_009934089.1:54381-60794 GCF_000696875.1 Nestor notabilis | reverse complement strand
TTCTAACTGGGCCTTAGCTTTCTTAACCTGTCCCTAGTTTACCGGATAACATTCCTGTATTCTTCCCAGGCCACCTGTCTTCGTTTCCACCTTCTCTAAGCTTCTTTTTTCCCTCTAAGTTTCCTCAGCAGCTCCTGATCCATCCCTGGAGAATACAGGAAGTCTATTTGTCTCTTTATTTGTATAAAATACTTTCCTTTTTTATACTTCATTTTAGTAGGATATATTCCACATTGGCGTAATTAGAATAATCTTTTCTACCAGTAGACTTACAAATTGCTTTAGAATGCCACACTTCACCGTGTAGTGACACTTGCACTCTGAGCTGCTGCAAAACCTCATTTTGTGAAACAAAACCTATGACACTTTACATGGCAAGAGAGTGAATAGTACATTCATAGCTCATATAGAATGTGACGGTTTAAAACTAAAACAAATTATTTGGAAGGTCAACTCTTTTTCTCATTGACCTTGATATTAATAATGTTTATGCCCTGGAATGTAAATGAAAGACGTTACCAAGGTCTTTCTCCATCAAAATAAATTAACGGCTTTTTAATTTAGCAATCTATGAACTTTGATTATTTTCAAACATGTAATTTCAATCTACCTAAATCAATTTAAGCAGGGACAAGGCTAGGATGTGACTCATTTGCTTCTTGCCAGTGGGTAGAATTATGCTGCTAAAGGGAGAAATTCTGACAGATTTGTGTGCCTGAAAACCTTCTTGTCTGTTTTCAGTTGATAAAATTTCCACAGCAGGTAATGTCCAAGCGTGGGATCCGGTGTGTGAAAAAGATCTCATCTGGGGGAGATGTACCTGTTATTCATGCTCAAGGCTATTGGGACAATTCCTTCCAATAATTCTTCCTTTAAGCCCAAGCTATTCTTTATTTCTCATGTATCTCTGCTTTGTAACAACAAGAGGAACCCAAATTGTGAAATACAGGTAATTGTAGAAATAGAAGTTGGCAATATAAAGAACTGTTCTTTAGTTGCCAACAGATAAAGAAATGTAATTACATGGAGTCAGTACAGAGTCAAACTATGATATCTGTTCTCATTGCTTGGCTCTACAAAGAGCAAGTTGAAAGGGATTCAGTAATTCTGAGATGGAAGGCAGTCAGTGCTTCTTATGAAGAGCTTTCAGGCTTTCAATTAGGAAAATTATTCTTGTCTTTACCTTGTTCTATCCCCTCTTTCACAGCAGTGAGCCGGAATCATGTCCTGAAAAAAGCACGGTTTCTGTTTCTGGCATTGTAAGTCAAGCTTTCCTTATGTACACTACCAATAACAGCAACATAATAGCTAGGTTTGGAATACAATCATGCTATATGGTGCAAAAATACCTAGCAAAAAATTGCTTTTATATTTCTGTAATTCGGTATTGCAAAAATCAATAGGTTATGTATTACAAGATCTGCATTCTTAACTGTATGCTGAACTGAACAGTTTCTTCTGGTGTCCACTAGTTTTTCCAAAAAATGTGGATCACTTTTTACGAGCTTGGAAATAGAAATCAGTATGGTCATATCTGAAAAGATAGGCTAGACTATTAGGAAAATGTATTTTGTTTCTGTACTTTTAATAGATTTTTGAGATGTGTCCTTTTAATAAGCAAATTCTTGAGAAGGAATACTATAAGGCTCCTAGATGGAGAAGCAAGAACAAATACAAATGCAAGTGCTCTTGAACTCAAGTGAAGAAAATTGGGTGATACTTCAGGATGGCTTGAGACTAATGAATTTGGACTGCACTTGATTTTAACATATGTGATATTACGATCCCACCATGGTCCTCAATGAAAGACTGGTTAAGGTGTGGCTTGGGTTCAGTTGTTCATAGAATCGTAGAATCATAGAATAGTTAGGGTTGGAAAGGACCTTGAGATCATCTGGTTCCAACCCTCCTGCCATGAGCAGGGACACCACACACTAAACTGTGTCGCCCAAGGCTCTGTCCAACCTGGCCTTGAACACCTCCAGGGTTGGAGCATTCACAACTTCCTTGGGCAACCTGTTCCAGTGCCTCACCACCCTCACTGTGAAGAACTTCTTCCTTATATCTAATCTAAACTTCCCCTGTTTAAGTTTAAACCCATTACCCCCTGTCCTACCACTACAGTCCCTAATGAAGAGTCCCTCCCCAGCATCTTTGTAGGCCCCCTTCAGGTACTGGAAGGCTGCTATGAGGTCATCTTTCATTTTGAAGGTCCAGAGACAAAAAAAAATTGTAGATCTTAATGTGTCTTGGTGGGTTTGATTCTGTTCTCTACCACATACTACATGTCACAAAAATGAAATGTTTGTATTGTCACTGTTGTACATTGCCAATTTAATGTGAACATGACCTCTAACTACAGAAGTATGTTCGCAGACTTAAAAATACTGTGCACTGTTAGTTCTGCCTCCCACATCCCCTTGTGGTGTACGTCTACAGCCTGTTGGCCTGCTTTGGTCACTCAAAACTGGTGTATATTTGGACATGGAAAAGAACATCATCCGGAACCACTAGCCCTTTTGAAAATCACAGCAGGTATCTGCTATGTCTTCACTTCCAAGATTGACAGTTGTTACATGGACCTACCATCATCAGTCTGGAAGTGCCATGTCTGCTAGAGGAATTTCATGCTTTCAGGTAGTTGTGCTATCAGGGTGATAAATACTTGTTACCCATGCTAAAATCTATTGCTTGATTTAAATAAAAAAGCCATAGATAGCAGATACCTGCTGTGATTTTCAAAAGGTCTAGTGGTTCCGGATGATGTTCTTTTCCATGTCCAAATATAAACCAGCAATTTTTCTGTTGGGGAAGGATGCTTAATATTCTGAAGTCAAGCATTTTTAAATAACTTCAGAATTTAAAGTCAGACTGTGAGAAATGCAGAATCATTTGTCATCACTTGTGGTTTCTGTGCAAAGAACTGAACCACTTGCAGGGGTAGCAGTAAGTATGAACTACAAACATTTCTGGTTTTGTAGATTGATGCCACTGACCACAAGTCTCTCAGTTATGAACTAGGATGTTGAAGCATTCACGTTACAATAGCTGAGGCATATTTTCAGTAGTATAATCATAGGAAAGAAAGTACTGGTACTAGAAATTGCCTCATTCTTGCTTAGCATTTGAAAACAATGAGCCAGAAAACCAGAAGAGACGAGGGGGGAAAAGTAACAGGAGAATTAAGCTGAAGGAAGTAATTGGGGGAGGAGTTAGAAAATGGACAGGAATCAAAAAGAGCAACTATAGCATTTGTCAGGGGCTGAAAATTAGAGACAATGTGATATGGAATAGATTAAGGAATAAGAGTTTAAGAACGATTTGACTTAGGAGCACGAGAAAAGAAGGCAAATGGAAGAAAAAAGTGAATAGAAGGTAGGAAGGAGATAGAAAAGACTCTTCCCCAAAGGGAAGGATGACTCCTGTTGATCTGATGGCAGAAGCTGATGTAGCACATGACAGTAGCAGAAGTGGAGGTGAACTTAAAACTATATATAAGTAGGAAATGTGATATTCATTAGGCCTGGAAAATCATTGCTTCTTGGGCAGGACAGGAACTGAGCTGGAAGAGGACAGAACAGATTTGTAGTGGAAGAAATTGATTTGGTCCCAGCTTTTCACCCAAGGGCATTCAGACTGAACAGAAATAGGAAATGGAATTAGGAGGTGATAGGTCAGAAGATGAATGGAAGAGGAGGAGGGATTGCAAAAATGTATGTTCATTGAGCTGAAAATAGCTCTATATTGTTTTAAAAGGAATCTCATATTTCATGAAATCCATCAGATTTGTCCTGACCTCGAAACATAAATCTCTTGTAAAATCCGACCTAGCAGAGAAGTAACAGGCGATTCACTTTTTGTGAGTACAAGATGTCCTTTCAGTCCCAGAGCAGTGTTGTCAGTGTTATTAACATATTTATCTAAGAGTTTATTTTCAACAAAATCAAAATAGAAATCACTATCCAAGCTTCTTAAAAAAAAAAAAGCCAAATTAGCTAAATCAAAACAAACCAATATTTTTTTCTATCACAGTGTATGCAAACTTCCATTTCTTAAGAATTGATTAGTAGCTAAAGAGAGTATAAATCTTTGGTTTTTGTGTCATGAAACTTTGTGATGTACAGGCTAAGCATCCAAAGAAAATAGAAGGGTTTTGGCCACTTGATAGCAATGAGAAGGAGCATTATCTTATAGAATATATTCCTTCTATGGCTGTGACTAACTCTGCATTATGAACCAACCCTTCTTGTACAAGGGGAATGTACAAACCCAAACCAAAAAGACAATCCTTACAACAGCTTTTCAGGTAATTGGCTAAATGTGGAGTACTCCTCAGGCTTTAAGATGTATGGTACTTCTTATACAGTAGGTAGCTAGAGAATGAAAGCATACAAGACAAGTGATGTCTACTTTCAAATAACAATAACTTTTATAAACCTTCCATTTACAGCAGTATCTCATGGAACCGGTGTCAGCATTACAGATGTATTTTCATAGTACAGGAAAAGTCATGCTGGTAGAACTAGGTGAAGGAGACATTTTCTATTAAATACTTCTTTTGGTTTTGTTAAACTTAATAGACCCCTTTGGATATCAAAATTAGTTATTTGAAATGCTTTTCATGTATTTGAATATTTACAGGTTTTATTACAGAATGTCCTTTTTTATTTAGAAAGGAAAGAGAAATGACCTTCAGGCAAAGCCAGCCTAACTTTTTTTCCTAAAAGTAAATTTGCCAAATCTGATCCTGGTAAGGTTGAAATGAGTTTTAAAGAATTTGAATATTCTCTTTGTATTCCCTGGTATAGGGTGAGGATTTTCTTACAGTTTGAATCTCTGCTTCCTTCTTTATTCTAGAATAGAGGGACCCTTTTAATTTCTTTTCATCTCTTCCCCAAATCATAAAGACAAATGTGAAGCAGTTGCATTTGGGAGATAAAAGGTATTTACTAGCAGTGCAGTTTTTATAGGATTTCTTTACGTTTGCTTACTAATCTAGAGTTAGAGTTCATCTATAGATGAAGAAAGGATTGTCAGCTGGGTTTGTTTTCTTGAAGATTCGAATTTAAGTGTAGAAAGATTTATCTTGTGTGAGGATAGATGAGATAGATAAGAAAATTCATATATAAGTGTATACATCTGTGTTACTTATTTGTCTTTTCAAACTCAAGTACTTTCCTCTTAATACATCAGATACTTTTCTTTTGCCAATGGCAAAGAACTACAGATAGTTCTCAAATAAGGTAAAAGATTCTGGGCGGAGATAATTTCAAGGGGAAGGATCACACAACAAAATTGACTTTGTAAGAAAAGCCCAGTTAATTGTTTTTTTTTTCTTTAAAAATTACTATTTTTCTTTGAAATATTAATCAATTATATAATAGTATTAATTGTCCCAGAATATTTTTTAGATTTATCATTTTTAATTTTAGCATTAGATACTAGTTGAGTGTCTGCTTACAGTTTTAACATTTTGAAGAGAGAGAAAGTGAATTTCTCAAGTAATCTAAAAGCACTTCTTTTTATCTATATAATCATTAGAGACCAATGACAAGGCATTTTGTTCAGTCTGAGATACCAACAAGTGTAGCCAAAAGTTAATACCTAAACAATATGGTAAGCCTAAGAGGTACATAACTAGTACTGCCAAGGTGAATAATAGGATGTTCAGAGTTGCTCTAAGGGAGATCCTGCCTCTGTTGCATGCTGGTGTTAGAGGAATTTTAGCATTTTTTCTTTGCCTTTTACTGACGTATTGGGAGTGGAATTAATTTTAAGAAGAGAGAAAAGCATGCAGAAACTAATGTGATTGTCTCATGTGAAAATATGCTGGTGCAAGATAATAACACTTGAGATAGATAGATTATCTGTCTCAGGCATGCCTGGTCCAGGCACAGAATTAAATTAACGTACAGCCATCAAAAATCAATACTAAGCACCCCTAAGTAGAAGAACAAAACATAATTAAAATGCAGTGATTTTTGTTGTTGATTTATTTTCAGAGAGCTTCTGGGCTTTTCCCACCAAATTTTACCATTATGGCTCTCTTCTGGCCTGACTTTGAGTACTGTTTAGTGATTCTGTTATACAAACATATGTTTAAGTACAGAAGTAAGTCTCAGAGGTTTTCAGACTACTAAAACTAGTTGAGTATATGCTTAAGCATCTTGTTGAGTGTCTTTACCTCTCCAAAAGTTATAGCTATTGTTTAGGGAATTTGGCATATCACAGGAAAATGCCTTCTGATCATGTTAAACTAATTAAATATAAAGCAAATAGATGTTTCTTGATTTGGGGGGAAGCTTATATGTTTACAGCTGAGCAGTGAATGAAGATAACCTGCCAAATGTAAAGCCAACAAACCAAACATTTAGTTCGCTAACTCCTTAAAAATGAGGAGGAATATTACGTAG